>NW_027210939.1:0-80000 GCF_029030835.1 Brachyistius frenatus
ATGTTATATCATGTCATATCACATCACAGACCACATCAAGTCTAAAATACAGGACACTGTGTCGGTAAACGCTTTCTCATAAACACAGTTTTAATACTTTGAGTAGCACAATTCTGTTGAAGATGTATCAGAAACACTCTGTTCCTGCTGTCGTCAACAACAACAACAACAACAACAACAACAACAACAACACTGACTTCCTGCTGCGGTCGGAGCTGAGTCACAAAGGTGTGTTTTCACCCCTCTAACACACCCCGGTGTCCCGCAGGACGTCTCTACCGGGGACAGAGGCCGCGGCGGGTCTCCGAGCCGCCTCACTGTGGTTCTAACAGCACGTGAGCGCAAGGTGTTTACCGGTGTGCTCGCGCTGCTCTCACGTCCTGTGTGCTTTACCTTCCGGGAGCTCCACGGTCCTGGCCCTGCGGAGGGAGCGGGTCAGCCGGTTCAGCTGTACGTTGAGCTGCTCCATCGCCCGTTCCATCATAGGTGAACGCTCCGCGGGTAGGAAGCCAGGGAACAAAGCCTCGCCTCGTTCGGTTTATCTCTTCCTGATGGGGCCGCAGGGTTCCGGGGCGTCGTCCATGGGCGCGAGCCGAAGGGGGAACCGTCTCCACCGCGAGACGCACGGATTTATAGTCCGCTCCGTTTATCGCTCCTCTCATACAGTAACGTTGCTGCCCTGTTACTCATACTTCCTGTTATGATGACGTATGTGACGCTATGCAGTCTGGGAGACGTAGTTTCAAAGGCCACACCTGTTTGTTTTTTTGCTTTTCTTGACCAAAAATGTTTCTACCAAACATGGTAGGCACATTGTGACCACAAGGGGGCGCTACACTCCAACAAACAGAAAACCATCACACCCTCACCCGGACTAAAATGCAAATCAGAGGTTTTAATAATCCAGAAACAGCAGAGTGGGATGATCACAAACATTTAATGTGGTACAACAGTTAAATTACAACCACATCTGATTCCCAAAGCTTCAACAGTTCAAACAGTTTCAGGAGAAAACATTTTATTCTATATATTTATGAAACACACAAAGTGCACTCCAAACCTTTTAAAAAGAAAACACTTAAATCATTTCTCACATACAAAGATTCTGTGGTGAAAGTTGTGACGCTAATAAACACAATATCAAACAATATCATTATTTTTACATACAATTTGTTTTGTTTTTTGGTGAGCTTGTTTTTAAAGAAGTGTGATCAGAAGATTTGTTGACATTTTACAGTAAAAATAAACGTGATGCGCTCTGTGGTGGACAAACGATGTCATGGACACACGGTTTATAAATGACCATAAATACTTCTACCAAACAGGTGTACATCTGATGTTGCGTGTTCTCGTGCGGTTGGGGTTCGGGTTGAGTTACACCTCCTCAGTGGACGTGTTGCACACATGCTGAGAGGGAGGAGACTCTTTGAAGACATCGTCCTCCATCCCTTCTTCTATCGGCTTCATTTTCAAGGACGACTTGGTGTCAGGTGATTTTTCTAGGAAATAAGAACAGATGACAACTGAATCAATTATGGGGTTTTAAACTGTGAATGCTGCACTGGAAGAAGTCACAAAGAGCGCAAAACTTCATCCACACGGTTATTATCTGACGTGTGATGGACACCTGAACAGGTTCTGTGAAAACACAAACAGTCCTCGGAGTGTGTTTCCATTAGATCTCTGAGAGCCCTTCTGCAGCCGAGAAATGGAGCTTCTCTTCTGGAATAAAAGCATTTTGAAGAGCTGCACTCCACTGCAGGAGCTTTTAGTCTGCGTCCGGGCTTCAGCAAATGTTTGGTTTGTCTCCTCCTCATGCAGGTGAAGCTGTCACTCGGTGGGCTTCAACACATGTTGAAGGAAGAAAGACGTATTTTTAGATAAATGCTGCCAACAAATGTATCTATTCCCACTGACAACAAGCACATTTATATAGTTTAGTGGATTCATTTAAGGAATTTAGTGACTTTTTAGGACTCACAGGAGACATTTCAGCCCAGTCCCAACGTCCACCCTCACAGACTCTCAGACTTTGAGACTGTCAAAGGAACTGTCAGGGAATTACCCACAGTTCATAGCAAAATTTGTGGCGTATAAAACGCGGTTAAACAAACCATGCTTGGATGGTGTTTATCTGGACGTGAACCTGCTGCTGCTGCTGTGGTTGTTTTACTGCATGTTAATAAAGTTGTTTGTATTTTAAGTCAAACGTCTGCACTGAATTTACTGATGTTAATGGCTTTACTGAGTTTTGGTCATTTATTACTTATTTATTCAGAGTTGTGGCATTTTTTCTTTTCCAATGGCGACGCCAGCAGCGTGTGATGTCATGATCTTCTCACTCTTCTCAGGTTCTCATCGTCTCAGCGAACACATTACTGTCTGATATCTCCTTTATGCTACGCTACACCTGCGTGTGTGACCACACACACACTCACCCTCTTCACACTGACTGAGGGAAACAGACAGTGTCACAGTTATTACGGACAGAAACATTTGTTGGTCAGGTGAAACCGTTATGAGAGACAACAAGCGATCATCTCAAAAAGAGGAATGTTGTGCGGTCTGATTTGGCTTTCAGCTCCAAACAAAATCATTTGAATGAGTTCAGTTTTTTTCCAACAATATCAAGAAACTAACAGCATAGTTTTAAACTTTGAGCAGTCACTAAATATCCCTCCAAAATCCTTGATTTTGCTGAACTCCAGTGACCTCAGCATCACTCAAAGGGAAGCTTCTCAACGCCTGTTCGTCGTCAGAAGGCCAATATTTGCCAAATAAAACCAGTGGATCAGCGTCACTATTATAAACAAATCAATGATATCCGATGTTAACGGGACCAACCAGGTTAGAGGGGAACACCCTGTTAGAACAGGCAGACTGTGGAGCTCTGAAGGTTAAACACTCTGCAGCCGGCGTGAAGAGGTCATGACGTGGTTACAGAGTGAAGTGAAACTGTGATGAGGACAGTCAGTGGGGAGGGGGCACATGGGGGGGTCAAAAGGCGGTCTTACAGCAGTGTCAGGGAAAGGCTCAATCTGACGGAGGGGTCACAGCTGGAGGTGGACAGGAGGAAGACCGTCAGGAAAAAACAAAGCTGCACCACAGATATGTGGAGGTACGAAAAAACTACAGTATGAAGAGGCAGGTTATTATTATACAGATGATTCTTTTTTATATTCTAATTACAGTGGGGCCATGAGGGAAGCATTACTGATGGCTTCATTCATTATTGCCAACAGTCAGTCTTTATGGTGAGGTTTAGGAAATGTATAAAATAAGATTTCTAAGAGATTAAGATGAACGTCCATGCAGGCCTCCTGGTTTGAAGTCACTTGTATTTGTTTTGATGCTTCAAAAGTCTGAGACTACATCAAAAATCGTTCCATAATTTCATGTAAACCTGGAAATAATCACAAAGTTTGAGGATTTAGACACATTTAAAAACACAAGAGGTTCTGATGAGTGAAAATAGATATATATATATTTCAGATTCTTCACTGTTTCTGGGTCAGAAATCAAGAAGCAGATTAGTGGTGTGGATCATGTTACAGTGTCAGAGTGGAGGATTCAGATTTTAAAAATTATAATGCATTTTAATTAGAGTATAATCACCTGAAACTAAGAATGGTTGTTTTCAGGACAATCCACAACGGGAGCGTGTCCTCACGCTGACATGTTTCTACAGGAGCCCAGGAGGGACAAACCAAACACCAGAGCTACAGACGGACTTTGCGAGTTAACACAGATTCTCTTCGCAGACACTAGATGCCACTAAATCCTTCACACTGCTCTTTGTACTAAAAGTCAGACTTCCTTGAGTTGTTCCCTCATTAAAGTAAATCAATCAGCTGTTATAAATATGATGTTATAAATAACTAAGCAGCGCTGTGATTGAGGGACACGTGGCATCAGAACTAAGTGAGACTCTGCTCAGTCTCAGCATGAGATCTAAAACACTGTAGAAGCTGGATCAGTTGGATCTAAAGAAACCATCAGAAGATAAAAACATCAAGCTGTGTTCACTGAAACAGAAAAAACAACTTCATCACAGATGCAGAATTGGCCAAATAAAGACCGAGACTCCAACCGGGACTTGAGATAATCTCAGTGAGGGATGAGTGTCAGTATGTGATGGGTGAATGTAGAGAGATGAACAGGAGAGAAGGACACCACCGCAGATCGAACACAGAGAAACACTCAGAGAGGGACGCCTGCAGCAAACTGACCAATGAGGAGGAGAACTCCATCCTTCAGAGACAGGCTCCGCCCTCTGGTTTGATCTTTGGGGAACACTTCCCTTAAAGGTGAATAAATCATCAAGGATTCCTGCATCACCTCAGCATGGCCACATGCATTAATATCTCATGAAATCAACAGGAAGTAACACCAGTTCAAAGTCTGTCATTCATGACCTCATGCACAAACAACACATGAATTAAAGCATGAACTAAGGTGAGTACATCATCAATAATTATGATTTATTAAACATGATCATGATGAATTCTTTGCAGAACCTTTTGGACCACTGAACCAACCTGTGCAGCACAGAGCTCATCTAAAACCATCATGAACTCAGTTCCTCATGAGTTCATCATGTGAGAAGAACAATGAGTGTGAGAAGAAATGTTGTTTTTTTTTAATATTATGGTGTTCGTGTCTTTTTCACTGCAGGTAAACAGACAGACAAAAAAAAACTGGCCAATCACAGCGCAAAGATCATAAATGCTGTTGAAATCCAAACACTGCCGTCATCAATAACTCAGCATCAGCTTCTTAAGACTTTTCTCAACTAAAGTGGTCCAAAGAATTCATCATGGTCAAGTTTAATAAATCATAATTATTGATGATGTACTCACCTTAGTTAATGCTTTAATATCATGTGTCGTTGGTGCATGACATCATGTCACTGCTGATGATTTCATGAGGTTTTAATGCATGAAGTGATGATAATTCGTGAACCCTGTTACCAATCTGTGTGGAGAAGGATTCATACTGCAGCAGGATAATGAGCCCAAACACTCCAACTACTGTTCCTGTATAGTATATGATCAGTATATGTTCATCTGAATCCTCTGATAATATCCGTATTACCGTTATTGTTGTCCAAATACGTGGACCAACTGTAATTTGATGATTTGGTAAACTCTCCTGCCAGTTCAGTCCTTTGAATTGAACTGAAGTGAGTGCTGGTTGTCACGGTTACCTGACCTCAACCCCATCCAGCATCTCTGGAGACTCCCAAACCGCCCTGACATCCTGAGCTCCTGGTCATTATGTCGGATCCCTGCTGTGAGATACTCAACGACACGGTGATCTGAAGACGGTGAAACATCTCGCTGTGACTTACGGATGGACGATCCGGCCGATCCTCCTCGTAGGATCTGGTTCAGGACATCGTCGGTGTCGCTGGTGCTCGCCATGCTGTTCCTCATCTGCATCATGGACAGCTGAGAGCACGAGCTGGGCTGACGGTCCATCTTCTTCACGGCCTGAGACACACCCACTAATCATCATCAGTACCGTCAGGACCTCATGATAATCATGAGATTAATCGTCGGCGTCGGACCCACCTTGTCGCTGAGGGTGGGGTCGTTCAGAGAGTACAGCTTGTTGGTGATGTCTTTGCCGATGAGGTACCTGAACACCTCGTTGAGGAAAGTGTCCGACTCCAGGAAGTAGGTGAGCCTCTCTCGAGACCAGCACAGGAACTTACAGTTCTCCTCCGCCATGATGGTCACCTGTCAGTCACATGCAGCAACGGCAAGATTCTTTGTTTGATTATTCTTTATATATTTAGCCTGAAACATGTTTAATCTTTGCTGCAGGTGAGCAGAAACACGGTTTGTTCTTCTCTGATCTTTACCTGGAACTTCTCTCCTCGGTGCATGTCGGTGGACCTGAACTCCGGAGAGTCGATGAACGAGTTGGTGTAGATGTTGTGGAGGAAATGGCCTCGGTATGAAACCTTCATCCTGTCACACACACATTCAAAGTCAGTCAATCAAATTAATGCCTTTATTCGTGATTTGTGCAACAAAGCGGTATTTACCATATAATAATGCATCAAAAAAGAAGACATCATCAACAAAGACAACACACATTCAGATCATTATAAAAATAAGTGTGCATATAAAAATGTGAATTGTAATAAAAGTTATAAATACTCTGTATATATTGCACATATCCCGCAGTTATTGCACATTGTTGAGGTGCAGGTCTTAATAGGACTATAGCGCCCTCTAGAGGGCAGCAGGGTGAGGTGGTTGCCTGGGTGATCGGGCATCGGCATCGTCAATATATCGATTGATCCAAACGAAATGAAATCTATTTCTAAGTTATTTTAAAGCTTTTCGTGTTAAAGACAGCAATTTGAGTTTCTACGTGAAACCAAACAAGGAAGTTGCTGTTCGGTGTAAATCAACAAATTAATGACTCACAATATAACAAATTCACTGTCAATATGATTCAAAGGTTCAGTGTGTAAAATTTAAAGTCAATAGAATGTGTCCATCAGTTATCTCGGTGTTGTTAGCTAAAGTCACTCCTTCTTATTAGTTTTCTGGAGGTCCATCTGAAAATAATCCGTCTTTAATTAGAAAATAATCTTTAAAAAAAAAAAAAAAAAACGTGTTTTTAGGGCCGTGTCTGTTTGATTGACAGGCCTGTGGAGCAGTCAGGTTACAGCTATCGGTGGGCAGGACGTAGTATCGTCAGGTTTCCAATCAGATCAGTCAGATCCACCGCTGGCTCCTCCCCCAGCTCGTCCAAATATGGTCACTTCCTGCTCCAAACCGCTCCGAACTAGTAAAGATGGTGACGGACAGAATCTGAACTGGAGGCTTCATGACGTTCACAAACCAACGATGACATCACTGATGGTTGATGACATCACTGATGGTTGATGACATCACTGCTGGGTGCTGGTTACCCAGAACAGACAAACTAAACATGGACTCTCGTCAACCTGCAACTGCCACTAAATCCCGCAGACTGCTCCTTTAAAGAAATCCAAATTTATCCTCATAATTCCCTTTATGGTCCCAAATTAACTGTAAGGTGGATTCAAGTAAGCAGTTGCACCAACAGTCCCAAAAAACAGCACCTACTTTCCTTTGAGGAGGATGCTGAGGCGTTCGTCCACAGACGTCTTGTCCTCGGCAGCGTAGGCCTGGCCCTTCTTCAGCGTCTGGATGGTGCAGAACTGTCCTGTGAGCCTCTGAAACAAAGCCTCCTGCACGTGGAGAGGCTCAAACATCCGCTTGTAGACGGACCGCAGCTCCCGGTCGATCTTAACCTGACAGAGAGCAGACACAACTACAATTCATCCTGATGATGAAAACCTGTGAAAACACATTCAGAGAGGAGGACGGTTCTCCTGCCTCATTATGAGAAGTCCTGGTCTGGTACCATAAGGCAGGACCAGACACCCCCCCCCACACACACACACACACACACACACACACACACGCGCACACACCTGGAGCACACACACCGACGGGCTGCATATAAAGTGACAGAGGATGTAAATGAGGCAAACTCACCGGCCTCCGCTTGTACACGAGGTAGAACAGATGCATGAAGTTGACCACCAGGAACACCACGTTCCACACCATCACATCCAGGTTGCACCTGTACAGCGTTGCCCAGGCGATGAAGAGACCACATCCTGTCCGATGAAGACACAGATCGAGGTGGGTGAAGAAAAAGATATGTATTTGTAGGTGTGGGCAACTTTTCTGGTAATTCTGAAAACACAAACGCAGATGCGACTGTGGTGTCGGGTGACAGCGGTGAAGTAGAAGGAATAGATCATCAGGTGTTTCTCAGCTGATCAGATCACCTCCTGTCCTCTGATTTAAAACCTCTGTGCTGCAGCGTGTTCTCAGCCTGTAATGACTGAAGAAGGAGCAGACCGACACCCAAACTTTAACCAGGAGGAAACTGACAGACTTGTCTGGAGGTTCAGACTCTAATCTCTGAATTTATGTGTCTACAGTCGGCCTCCACCACGATGATGTTAAATCAGCTGTGAAGAGGTCACTAATATTACAAATAACTCTTCACTGGTTTTACAATAACTGCTGCCCGCTGTAGGAAGAGACTCAACGATATAAGAAAATAACCTGCGTCTTAAACACTGGCATTATTTAAATGTCAAAGTAAGCAAAGAACATAATATGTCCAATAAACATCCATCCAATACAGTCAAATCTATCTATCTATCTATCTATCTATTATCTATCTATCTATCTATCTATCTATCTATCTATCTATCTATCTATCTATCTATCTATCTATCTATCTATCTATTATCTATCTATCTATCTATCTATCTATCTATCTATCTATCTATCTATCTATCTATCTATCTATCTATCTATCTATCTATCTATCTATCTATCTATCTATCTATCTATCTATCTATCTATCTATCTATCTATCTATCTATCTATCTATCTATCTATCTATCTATCTATCTATCTATCTATCTATCTATCTATCTATCTATCTATCTATCTATCTATCTATCTATCTATCTATCTATCTATCTATCTATCTATCTATCTATCTATCTATCTATCTATCTATCTATCTATCTATCTATCTATCTATCTATCTATCTATCTATCTATCTATCTATCTATCTATCTATCTATCTATCTATCTATCTATCTATCTATCTATCTATCTATCTATCTATCTATCTATCTATCTATCTATCTATCTATCTATCTATCTATCTATCTATCTATCTATCTATCTATCTATCTATCTATCTATCTATCTATCTATCTATCTATCTATCTATCTATCTATCTATCTATCTATCTATCTATCTATCTATCTATCTATCTATCTATCTATCTATCTATCTATCTATCTATCTATTATCTATCTATCTATTATCTATCTATCTATCTATCTATCTATCTATCTATCTATCTATCTATTATCTATCTATCTATCTATCTATTATCTATCTATCTATTATCTATCTATCTATCTATCTATCTATCTATCTATCTATCTATCTATCTATCTATCTATCTATCTATCTATCTATCTATCTATCTATCTATCTATCTATCTATCTATCTATCTATCTATCTATCTATCTATCTATCTATCTATCTATCTATCTATCTATCTATCTATCTATCTATCTATCTATCTATCTATCTATCTATCTATCTATCTATCTATCTATCTATCTATCTATCTATCTATCTATCTATCTGTTAGGGGGGTGGGCCTCACTAAGATTTAAATGTGTATTTATATTTATTATTTATGTAATTATCATGATTAATATAATTTGACCATGAACCCAGCAGCTGTTCGTTCACTCTTCTTCTTTCCTCCGTCTCTTCTCTCTGAATTCCTCTGACCCTCATCATTCATAAATGAATTGTCAAAAATTACAACCACATTTGCCATAACTCTGGCTGCTTCCTGTCTGCACTCTCCCTCCCAACACAAGATAAACACATCCCAAGTGCTTTTTCCATTCCCCCCCCCTCCCCCCCACCACCACCACCACCACCCTTATCCTCCATTGTCAGAGCCTGTTGGGGCCTCGGCTCTGTTCGTGGGACAGAAAAACAAATCCTCCACAAGCTCATGCTGAAAATGTTCTGATGCTCTGTTGAAGCTGTGACAACTTCAGTTTGATCTGCAACTGTTTTACGTGAAGAATGCGATCAGCAGGGGGCGCTGTGGACCGACCTGTCATCAGCAGCAGGCGCAGCAGGATCATGTGCAGCCCGACGGTGGTGGGGACGAGCAGCCCCAGCAGCAGGGACACGTTGCCCAGGTGGAAGAGCAGGTGGTGGACCTGCTCCCACTCCTGGCACGACGTGGCGTTGGCCTCCACGGCCGGGGTGTCCAGCGTGGATGAGGGGAACGGGGACAGCGTGGAGAAGAGGACGGGCGTCAGCCCTGGGGTAGAAGACATCCTGCTGCAGGGTCACCTTGACGACCGGGCTGAGGTTGGAGAAAGAGTGGAGGATGATGAACTGCTCGGGGCTTCGGTAACATGCTGTCCTCTACTGTACGACATTAAAGAAGTGCAGATGATTCCAGACGGAGAGCCGGCAGCCTTTTGGAGTCATAAATCAGGAAATCTGTGAGAATCTTTGTTCTACATGTTTGTGGAGAGATCTCTGATAAATTCTAAGTCTCTGGTTTGAAATGACATTCATGACTGAATTCAACCACTTAAGAGACTTCACAGTCCGACAGACAGATGTGTGCGTCCATGTTTTCTGCTGGACGGTGAGACGTGCAGAGTTTCACCTGCACACGAGGCAGATGACGGTTTGTGGGCCAGAAAATCAAAGCAATCAGAGTTTTTCTGTTTCATTTACATCCAAATAAAAAACAGTTGCATTTGAATATCCTTGTGTTTGCTGAGTTAGCTCCACTCACCCACAGGACCAAAGCTTTGACCTTCATTTTGTTGTTTTCTTTTTTGTGTTTGTTTATAAATTTAACGTTGATTCTTTTTCATTTTAGGCTATTTAATGCAGGTTTTATGGTACAACTTGATTTGCATCCATGTCCTTTTTGAACATGTTTGTGTGTCTGATGTTGGAACCACAGAATGTGAATAAAAAAGATTTACATCACATTACATTTAGCTGACGCTTTTATCCAAAGCGACTTACAATACATTACATTTTCAGCCCAGACTTCCTCAGGACAGCTCTCATATCAACATTATATATTATAGATATCTATAATATCCATAATAATATTCCCGTGTAGTTGGGGGCTCTGGAGGCCAGTAACAGTGAGAGCTGCTGTGTTTTTCTTGGCTGCTGCTCTGGGAGGACTCTCGTGTAAAAATAGATGCGGGGACAGCCATGCAGTTAAAAAAGGAATTTCTCACAGCTCCAACTTTCTAACTCATGCTCAAAGTACGGAGAGGAAACCGTTCGGTTACTTACCGGGAGTTGAGCGCGACGACCGGAGCCGGTCGGGTCGGGTTCGTGTGAAAGACTCGAGGCGCTGCTGGTGTCGGCGGACTCGACCCTCCGATGGGGGTCTGCACAATGTGCGTCGCACATTCCACAACTGACAGGGAGCGACTAAAATGGGCAGAAAGATGAGAGCAGTGCGAGAGAGCTCCGGCAGGGGGCGACAGATCCCCGGTTAACCCCGGAAATCAAAGCGCAAACGGACAAGTGAACACTGCTGAACCGAAGTTGTTGTTGTTCTTAAAATACTTTTAATATTCTTCATATATCCTCCTCTTGTCAGCAGCTGAATGAGACATATTATTGCAGCAGTAAAAACATTTGAAGTGTATAAAAGTGGTGATGAAGGAATGAAAAAACAAATCAATTAAATTGTTTTATTCTTTGGCATGTTTTAATCGTGAGTAAAATATTTGCAGTTGTGATTTATTCAGAAAATAATACTTGTGTGAGACAAATAAAGCTGATCAAAAAAAACACCAGTTGGAACACCTGACAACTAATCAGGTTACCATGGCAACAGATCATTAACATGATTGTGTGCAGATGATTTCAGAGAGGTCAGAGTCTCTCAGCAGTGAAGATGGGGAGAGGTTCACCACTCTGTGAAAGACTGTGTTGGAAAATAGTTGAACAATCTAAGAATAATGTTCCTCAACGTAAAACTACAAAGAATTAGTGGATTTCATCGTCTACGGTTTATAATATCATTAAAAGATTCAGAGAATCTGGAGAAATCTCTGAACACAAGGGACGAGGCTGGAAACCAATATTGGATGGTGGTGATCTTCGGGCCCTCAGGCAGCACTGCATTAAAAACACACTATTCTGGAGTGGAAATCACTGCATGGGCTCAGGAACACTTGTGAAAACCATCATCTGTGAACACAGTTCATCGCTGCGTCCACAAATGCAGGTTAAAACTCTCCAAAGAAGAAACCAGATAGAAACATGATCCAGAAACACCGCCGCCTTCTCTGGACCGAGATCATTGAAGATGGACTGAGGTGAAGTGGACAACTGTCCTGAGGTCTGATGAAATAAAAAAAAATTGAAATCATGGACGCAGCCGGTTATCAGTGGTCAGTTAAACAGCCGGCATCCATGATGGTGTGACGTCGTATGAGTAGCTTGTACATCTGGGAAGGAACCAGTAATGCTGAACCTTTCTGAAACCTTATTGCTGACATCAAGACAGACAGACAGGCAGAGAGAGAGAGAGAGACAGACAGACAGACAGACAGGCAGGCAGACAGACAGACAGAGACAGGCAGGCAGACAGACAGACAGACAGAGACAGGCAGGCAGGCAGACAGACAGACAGACAGGCAGACAGACAGACAGACAGAAGTCCCAAAGCTGCACAATGATGTTACAGTATTACAACTTTCATGGTCACTTTACTTATTGATAAATCACTTCTTCACAAGTAAAATAAAACATCTTTTATTCCGACAACATAAACAGATTATTTACATCCACGTTTCACAATGTTACAGAAACACCAGCTGATCCGATCCGATAACACATCACAGTCTCAGGAGGTTCAACTTTCTACGTTCACTATGTTCTACACATTCAGGGAAGGATGAAATAGTTTCAGTTTAACAACACCATCTATCACTGTCACACACACTGGTACTTCAGAGCACATTACGTTGACATTAGATTCTTTTCTTGGAGACCCGACCCGAGCCGAACCTTCATCATTAAACCATCCCTGCGTTCTAACATCAGACTATTCAGTTTGCCAGAAACAGATGTTGTACGTCCCCAGGCAGGATGCCTGAAGTACCAGGATGTTCTACCACATCTGGTCGTATTCTGCCGCCTGCAGGTCAGCATGTTACTCCGGCTGTTCTGACCCACAATCGAATGCAGCCGAGAGATAAGTCGCATCGACTGAGCCGCCGAGACAGTTGGTGGTGCTGATGCTCCGCCCACAAAAGGAAGAAGAAGAGGAATTAAAAGGAAGCGTACTCGTTCCAACTTGCATCCTTTTTATTTTAGCTTCAAACGTCGCGCTATGGATCATGACAGATTTGACCAAGAGGGTCAAAGGTCAAAGTGCATTTTTATGATGACGTAATATGTCCCAATTGTACACATACTACATGCAACAGTACATACTTTGTACGGGTAGCAGCAATGTGCTGAAAGTAAAAAGACATGGTGTGAGATTGGGAAGTCTGCTTTAAAATGTGATGATTATCATCACGATTGATGACTCAGCATGCGGACAGTGACGTAAACCAGTGGTCAGGAGGGACGAATCAGCTCCTCAGTCCGAGCTCTACATTTTATTTCAGGGTCACGTGACCGGACGATGTTTTTCCGGTCATTCAGGTCTCAAGACGACTTGATGAGAATGATGAAAGACTTATTTCATCATGTTTCATTTCACTGAAACAGGAAACCAGACTGGATTTAAATAAGACTCCACTTTGACCAACCAAACTCAAACCCATTCCTGTGTGTGTGTGTGTGTGTGTGTGTGTGTGTGTGTGTGTGTGTGTGTGTGTGTGTGTGTGTGTGTGTGTGTGTGTGTGTGTGTGTGTGTGTGTGTGTGTGTGTGTGTGTGTGTGTGTGTGTGTGTGTGTGTGTCAGGCAGCCCTCCCTCCCTGCAGCGGTACTTGCAGGAGCTCAGCTGTCTTTTCTAATTCGGTCCCTGGCATGTGGCAGTAACTCGGCAGCCGGAGGTCGTAGCGGCGTCCCGAGCTGCCGACGGCCTTGTCGTTGAGTGAGTACAACTTCTCTGCGATGTCGTTGCGCACAACCAGCGCAAAGACCTTGGCGATGTAACGATGCTTCGCAAAGAGCAGGTAGAGCTTCTTCCTCCTCCACGCCACGTATCTGCAGGGGTTGTCAGCACGCAGCGTCACCTGGACAACAAACAGCTGTGAGGACGTTTCCAACTCAGCGTAATACCAACACTCAGTCAGGAGATGGATTTGTCCCCAGATCATATTGTACATGCAAACTCGCTGCACAGCTGTTCTTCATAATGATGCACCTGCATGGACCTCCAGCTGATATAAATATAAATATGTATTTTATCAGGAGTTGTCTTCATGCATGAGAAAGAATAAAACTGATGTTATAAAGAACAAACCCTCATTAGACGTTGTGTGATTTGTCCTTCCTGTCTGTGACTCTCAGCTTCTTACTGAAGACATTCAACTTTAAAAGCCGCTCATAGTTTCATCTTTACAACACTTTCAATCATTCCCTAAAACAAGTGGAGCACAGACCTGCACCAGGTCTGGTAACCGGGGGTAACCACTGGGTATCACGCGAAAGGATGTGCAACGGGCAAAAATATATTCCTATAAAATCAGAGGTGAGAACATTTGTGGAAATATTAGGAATAAGTTTTTCTAACATATCATCTCAATATCGTGAAGCTTAATCAGATTACATTTATTTTATTGTGAATGATGTCGACGTAACCTTTGACCCCCTCAGTTCACCAAATAACCAGACGTCACTCACCAGCCAAATATGGTGAATTGTGATTTGAAATCAAAATAATGTGTCTCAGAAAGTAACAATGCTGTTCATGTTGTAACTGCATGTTTCTAATCTCTCAACCTGTCCAGTGTTTGTTTACTGTCTCTCTATGCTGCTCTTTTCTCTCTCTGCTCTCCTCTCACCCCGACCTGACCTCTGACCTCGGTTCTGTTGGAGGTTTCTTCAGGTTAAAAGGAAGGTTTTTTTTCACCAAAGTTGTGAAATAGGAATTGTTGAATTTGAGGTTTTACTCAGAGCCCCGAGATGATTTATGCTGTGATTTGGTTTCATTGAATAAAACTGAATTAAATCATGAATTGTCCGACACTATAATTCTCACGTTGATCTCTGTTGTAAGTTTGTTTGGTTTAATTCCAACAATGTGAGAAAGATACGCTGTCGTTTCATCTTGTATGTTTTAAGTAGTTCTGCAATTATCTGCCATTCAAT
Source organism: Brachyistius frenatus (assembly GCF_029030835.1). Lineage (NCBI taxonomy): Eukaryota > Metazoa > Chordata > Actinopteri > Embiotocidae > Brachyistius > Brachyistius frenatus. The sequence goes on from NW_027210939.1 coordinate 14,943, forward strand.
CTGCATTTGACTCGAGACCTCACTTTCAGACTTCAAAGCGAGTATCTGTGTCGTCTCTCTGGTTCGTCTCTCTGGTTCGTCTCTGCGGTTCGTCTCTGCGGTTCGTCTCTGTCAGCAGGACGACTCGTGTTTATGAGTCCGTGTCAGACCTGGAGATAACTGCGACCGGCCGGCTGCTGGTGAAGCGTCAGCTGAGCATGTTTGGTGCTCCGGTGAGTCATTCAGGCAGCGAGAGGATGTTCTGGGTCCAAATAAACAACAGGGTGTTTCCATGGTAACGAAGAAAGAGGTCACCCACGGCAACATAGTGGCCGACAGATGTGTTGTTAATCGTTTGGATAGCAGAGATAAGGGCAGGTAAATGAAGAACTTTATCACGAGATGTTTGCCGTGTGTGTTGTTGTGTTGTTGTGTTGTTGTGTTGTGTTTTCCTGACGTGTCTCTTTGCTCTCTTTAAGCTGCAGTGTTTTGAGCTCTCGTGGCCACCGTAGTTCAGTTTGAGGACATGTCGTTCCACTGACCCAGTAGGCACAGAACCAGGACCTGAAGAACGCTGTCATTCATGTTAATTATGCTATTATGACGTGTCCAACTTACTGCAGTGAAAACTATATCGGTCTTTCATGTGATTGGATAACAGAGACAACGGTGAACTCATCCTGCACACGAGGCTTTCTGGACGGATGAAGACGACCCTCCGCCTACAGGCAGAAAGGTTTGATCTCTGCTGACAGTTGAATGAATAAACAATCCTACGTTACTGATATGTAAAATGTTTGGGACCTGGAACACGCCCTCCTCCGACGGTCGCAGAGAGTCCCACTCGGGTGAATCCAGGAACTGGAACGGGTAGATGTAATGCAGGAACTCTCCGTTAACGGTCACACGGATCCTGTGGGAGAGCGGAGGCAGAGTTATTCACTGATCGCCATGACAACAGGAAACAGAAAGTCAAGACTGCATCGCACGGGACACAGAAACCGCTGTTAAATCCACAGCCTGCATGAAACAAAAAACAACACGTAGAGAAGTGAAGTCCTGACAGATTAAATATCTGACGTATCGGAGTTGAGAGTCGCTGCCTGACTATTTATCAATATTTTCTATCTAATTAGCGTGTTTTGAGAGGGACAGGTCTAATCAGCTGATTTATAAACTGTGGTGATGCTGATTTACATGAGAACTAATGTCAAATAGAGGATGAAGCCTGAACAGAGATTACAGAGAAGCTGTATGACCTTTAACCTTTTAACAGGCTGCTGTTAAAACAGTAGGACACTGAATGAACACTGAAGTGGATCTGAAGACATTTCTTCAAATCAGGATCAGATCCAACAGGACATGAGTGTTTCTGGGACTTGATATTTTGCACATACACCACTTTCACTCACACACTGTGATATGTTTGTGTGAGAACAAGTTGTGTCTTTGCATGCAAAAGCAGTATTTGTGAGCTTTTTATGTTCATGTATGAGAAAAAGTAGAATAAGTGCACTTTCCTACGTGTGTGTGTGTGAGAGAAGAGAGGAGTTTATGGGGAAGCTTTCTTGATCTGTGACCTAAACGGCACCTCGGATTGTCTTTTCAGCTTTAATTCAAACAAATGTGTACGTGCAGTTCGTCACCTGCCAGACAGAAGCACCGACAGCTTGTCTATCGCAGTCTTTCCTTCTATGGCGAAGCAGTGGTCCGTCTCCAAGGTGTGGACGTCTCCCTCACTGGAGGCCACTATCTTCCCAAAATGTAGGAGCGACACCCCGAGTTTTTTAAACATGCAGTTGTAGAGGTCCTGGTAGTCCTTGTCGAAGGAGACGCTCCTCAGCCGGTAGGAGACGTGCAGGACTTGTCCCAAACACACCCCGAAGAGCGCGAAGCTCCACAGGAAGGAGTCCGTGGTGCAGGAGTCCGACCAAGCCCACAGCGTGCAGCAGAAGAAGCCCAGAGTCAGGAAGGTGAACAGGTACAGGAGTCCGTAGAAGCCGCTGCCGCCCATGAAGCCGAGGAAGAGGAAGATGTGCGCGAGGTGGAAGACGGAGCCCTCGGCGCCGTCCCTCCACTGCGCACACAGCCGGTACCCGGGCGGGGCGGGCTCCGCCGTGAAGTTCAGGGCTTCGAAGTCCGGAGGCTCCATGTTTTGAATAGAAGTGAATCAAACTAGCAGCACATTTAACGCAGAGTCAGAGGAGAAGTCAGAGACGCACCGGAGACACCCCGACTGTCCAGCTGATCGTCGGTACAGCGCCGACACCTGCCTGAACTCCGCACGCGACCGGAAACAGCCTGCCTAAGAAAATAAAATACCGAAGGAAAAAGTATTTGATTTCATGAAGCTTAACACGCTTTATTATTGGAGCTAAAAGAATAAGGGAATGAGCCCAATTTAACATTCAAACAAACAATTATTTATTTAGTCTATGGCATTAAATAAGTAAATGCAATTTATATGGTTAAAACCCAGCATATTTAAATTGCATTATTATTTTTCAGTGGGCTCACTACAGAACTGCACTATAAGAGAACACCATACAATAAACATAAATATCAAATGATTTCGGTGCATCTTCATTTCAAGGATCAAGTGAGAGATCCTGCTGAAGAAAACCGAAAACATTCTGCTGATGCAAAAGAAAAGTCTTTTTTTTTTTTTTAAAAAGAGATTGAATTAAATTAAATTAAATTAAATTAAATTAAATTAAAGAGATTAAATTAAATTAAATTAAAGACAAAATAATGTGGAACCAATCCACTTCTTTCTATTGATTCAGTCTTATAATTTGGCATCCGTTTTTAATGTAATTTTATATTTTCCAGTCTCGTATTTATTAGTTTGGCCTGTGCAAATGAGGTTTGCATTTGATCAGTTAGTTTCAATCTGACTCCATCTTGAGATAATCTGTGTTTAGATGCTTTGAAATGTTCATACTGTTAGTTTGGGGCAACAAAAGCTTTAAATAGATTCAAATTCCAGTTTAAATGCACAGAACCTGATTTTTGTATTTATCCACAAACTTTTAAAACAATTTTTTTTTTAAAAAGCCAGAGTTTATCAGTGAGTGGGTTATAGGGACAATAATGTGTATAATGTGACTCTAAAACAATAATCAAACACTTTTATTTTGATACCCAGAGGAGCTCACTTCTGATGTGTCTATCTCTGTCTGACTTTACACAGCAATAAAAACTTTAAAAAGTGAAATGGTAAAGACAGACTAATGTAGTCCAGTGAAAAAAAAGAAAATATGAATGAATAAAATGAGTTGATAGTCAGCAAAGAGTGAGCTGCAGCCTGTTTGAGAAGGAGTCGCAGACAGAGAGCTGGTAAACCAGAGCAGTGGTGTGAGGATGGAGATCTTTGCAGACCAGAATAGTAGCGGTCCTCCCTCTGTGTACCTGGCCAAGGTGACTTTGATTACCTGCTGGATGGGTGATGTATCTGGGGCAGTGGAGGAGGACAGAGAGCCCGGGGGGGTTCACATCATGTCCGACATGTAAGGAGCGAATGCAGGAACACGCTCAGCAGGTCTGACCTGCTTTTCAGATGAAGGGTTAACGACAGCGGAGGCAACAGGACTGAATCAGATGGACCTGTTTTCACTGAGGAGGAGAGACCATCACACAACTGTAAAGTTATGTGTGCATGTGTGTGCCTGCACATTCCACCACATGCATGAGGCTCCTATAAAGGGATTCATCACCATACGTATCACCAGACAGCAGATATTTTTAGTGCATGTTGACCCTGGATGGTCTGTGTGTGGACGTGTGATTACAGGAAGGAAAGTGTGTGTGTGTGTGTGTGTGTGTGTGTGTGTGTGTGTGTGTGTGTGTGTGTGTGTGTGTGTGTGTGTGTGTGTGTGTGTGTGTGTGTGTGTGTGTGTGTGTGTGTGTGTGTGTGTGCAGGGAATAAGGTGTGTGGTTGGGAGCAGAAGTGTCCAATCACACACCAAAACACACTCCTGAAAGACAAACAGCAGAACAAGAGCTTCACGGTGTTATCGGCCCGTCTCTTATTTTTAGATCCCGGACTCTCAGGGTGGAGCAGCAGATGCATCGCTCCGTTCCAGAGTCTCCGGTTTCATTTCGCACATCACGCTTATCAGTGTCTCTACTTGCACGTGATGTAAATACAAAAATGGGCCACATTGATGGTGCATTGTGGGATTTTTTTAAATTGTTCTTGTTTCAAATAATGCACCCAGATTTGACCTCATCTGACGACAAATGAAATTTGAAACTCCCTGTGAACTTTTCTTCATCACATCAACACATAACTGCACCAAGCAGCGCTTTTACATGAACTCTGAGTCACAATTGTGTGAAATATGACTGAACACACCAGTTATCATCAACAAGCTGCTTCACGTCATCATTTTCCCCTCTCATCAGTGAAAACGCTCCTGTTAACAAGTGTAACGCTGCCTGCTCTCCACCCAACAGCAACATGGACACACTGACCGGTGAACATCTTCAAAGATTTTAGGCAATTTTGTTGCATAAATTTTAGTTCCTGTTCCTGTGAAACGTAAATAAAGATCTTAGTTTTCCTTCTGTGAAAAGATTCCCAGCAGCTGAGCTTCATGTTTTTATCCAGTTTGCTGCGCTGCAGGATCTGAGTGTTGTTTTTACCTGTAAGTTGGAGCCTCTTCATCCGTCCTGCTCACCTCAGGTTCCACTTTAGTCCAGACAGCAGAGTCCGGCTGCAGAACACAATCCTGTTTTGGAAGTAAGTGTTGTAAATGTTCCTTTTTGCAGCATCATATAAATTTATGAAAAATAATGTGAACTAACAAATGAATGAACGAGATTACCAGAACACTTCCACAATCCTCCAGCTCCAAGCTTCCAGAAGGTCCTTGTTGAGACACACAGGATTCTATGAACATATAAAATCATACGATAACCGTTAATGTGTTGTTGATGTGCTTCGTAACACATTTACATTTTCCTGCATGTTTTCTTCCTCAGCAGCGACGAGAAGAGAAAACTCTTTACTGACGTGCTTGATGCTTGTTAACGAACGGAAAGGAGATAAAACCACAGAAAATACGGGAAACACGGGGAATAATGTAATAAAACAAAAGACTACGTAGAAAACCTCTCAGAGAATCTCCACCTTAACGTGGTGGGGGGGTTTGAGTGGCTCAGTGATCCTGTGCTGGTCATCAGCTCCTGGTCGGGTCTCCCAAGTCAAACTGGTCTCAGGAGAGTTCAGACTAAGAGCGGATCAAAAGTCCTCCGATGAACAGTAGCACACGGACTCCAGCAAGCATCTGGTGGCCGGGCCTTCGCCCAGGGGGCCCGGTCGGGCTCAGCCCGGAGAAGCATCATAGAGCAGCCCCCCTGTGGACCCACCACCCGCAGGGACAAGCATCGGGGTGGGTGCAATGCAGACCGGGCGGCGGGCGAGCCGATTGCAGGCAGCATAGACCAACTCTAAGGACGTGGAACGTCTCCTCACTAGCGGGAAAAGCGCCGGAGCTGGTCCAGAAGGTGGAGCAGGAGCTGGTCCAGGAAGTGGAGCAGGAGGTGGAGCAGAAGAAGGAGCTGGTCCAGGAGGTGGAGCAGGAGGTGGAGCAGAAGGTGGAGCAGAAGCTGCTCCAGAAGGTGGAGCAGGAGGTGGAGCAGAAGCTGCTCCAGAAGGTGGAGCAGGAGGTGGAGCAGGAGGTGGTCCAGGAGCTGGTCCAGGAGGTGGAGCAGGAGGTGGTCCAGGAGGTGGAGCAGGCGGTGGAGCAGGAGCTGGTCCAGGAGGTGGAGCAGGAGGTGGTCCAGGAGGTGGAGCAGGCGGTGGAGCAGGAGCTGGTCCAGGAGGTGGAGCAGTACCAGCTACATATAGTTGGGCTCACCTCCAGGCACAGCACAGGTTCTAGAACAAAGATCCTGGAGGCTGGACTTTGTCCTTTTCTGGAGTTGCCCAGGGTGGGAGGCGCCAGGCGGAAGTGGGGAGACTCAGGAGCCCCCGGCTGAGTGCCGCCATGTTGGAGTTCTCCCCGGAGAACGAGAGGCTCCGCCTCCATGCGCCTGTGGGTTGTAGGGAGGAAGACTGACTGTTGTTTGATGAACTGAACAGCCGTTCGGAGTATCCGGCCTTCTCGGAGTCGGGAGGAGGAGTCGCCTGCCGACTCCATCGTTCTCCTGGGAGACTTCAACGCTCGTGTGGGCAACAACGGAGAAACCTGGCGGCTGATTGGGAGGAACGACCTGCTGATCTGAACCTGAATGGTGTTTCATTATTGGACTTCTGTGCTAGCCACGGTTTGTCCATAACAAACACCATGTTGGAGCATAAGGCGGCTCATAAGTGAACCTGGTACCAGAACACCTTCGGTCGGAGATCGAGGATCGACTTTGTAGTCGTATAATCTAATCTGCAGACGTATGTCTTGGACACTCGGGTGAAGAGAGGAGCAGAGCGGTCAGCTGATCACCACCTAGTGGTGAGTTGGATCAGATGGGAGTCGGCTGGAAAGACCTGGCAAGCCCAAACGTGTAGTGAGGGTGAACTGGCAAGGTCCAGTGGAGGAACCTGTCAGGGAGATCTTCACCTCCAGAAGAACTTCTCACATCCCGAGGGAGGTTGGGGACGTGGGGCGTGTTCAAAGCCTCTATTGTGGATGCGGCCGCTAAGAGTTGTGGTCAGAAGGTCCATCGTGCCCGTTGTATCAGCTAACCGAGAACCCGGTGGTGGAGACCGGGAGGGACGGGAACTGTCAAGCTGAAAAAGGAGGCCTTTTTGTGGGGTTGCTGCAGGTGTACGGGGTCAGCACCTCCAAATCTGAGGCCATGGTGCTCTGCTGGAAACCGGTGGATCTACTCTCTCCCCGATGGGCAGCAGCTCTAGGTCGTCACCGAAAGAATGAGGTCGCGGCTACAAGCGGTTGAAATGAGTTTCCTCCGTAGGCGGCCGGTCTCAGTCTTAGAGATGGTAGAGAGGGGGGAGCTCTGACATCAGGAGGGAACTCGGAGGAGAGACGCTCCTACTTCACATTGAAAGGAGTCAGCTGAGGTGGTTCAGCATCTGATCAAGATCCTCCTGGGCGCCTCCCTCTGGAGGTCTTCTGGGTCCACCCAACTAGCAGGAGACCTCTGGGAAGACCCAGAACATCTGGAGGATCATATCTCCCAGCTGGCCTGGGAACGCCTCGGGATCCTCCAGGATGAGCTGGAAGATGTTGCAGGGGAGGGAAGTAGTTGTAGTTGTAATTAATTACAAATACTGTCTGAAAGATCGAAGAATACAAATGATTGGAGCTTCATGTGGAGTTGAACTACAACCCTTTTTTACCGCGTTGCTCAGCGGCTGTGGAAGACAGTCCGGCTGTCTCTTCACCTGCAAACATGAGGAAGACGCAGATTTAGAGGCTGAGGAAGAAAAGCTCGACCAAAGGACGGTTCACATTTATTTCACATCAATGACTCGGAGTGATGCCGAGACGTAAAAGTCTGTTGTTTGAAGTAAAAGAAATGGTTTTCTGAAATTCACATTTTCATTTGGCTTGACTGTTTTTTACTTTCAACTTATTCTAAATATAAATTATACTTAAATTTTTATTATAAAAAATATATATTCTAAGTTTTAATCAGGTGTTTTTTTTCATCTTAAAAAAAAGTTTCAACCAGAATTCATTTTTATTAATCTTGATCGAAATTAAACTTTATTGGAGTGGTTTTTTTTTTTGTATCTTCGTACAACAGAAGTTTGTCGGTGAGCTGCAGCCTGCGGATCCGCAAGTTCTGCAAAACGTGCACGTGAAAGTGAAAGTAAAAAGAAAGCAGTCTACTTTTACTAGTTGGTTTTTGTCTTTTTTCTATTTTTCGCTTGTTTACCGAGTCTCTTTGCAATGTCGCAGCAGCCGATCTGGTTCAGGAGGTCCACCGTCACCAGAACAGCCCCCTCCTCGGTCAAATGGTTAACCAGCATGTCTGCAATCTCCATGTAGTTCTTCACCTCCACCCTGTTGCGTCTGACGTCCCGGCGGTCCAGAAGATGGAAGCAGAACTTCTAGAAGTCCTTCTCCGTCAGGTCCTCCAGAGCGCCTGCTACAGCTTTCCTGAAGGATGAACCAGCCATCTTTCTGGGTCTTTATCACAAGCTGCACGTAACAGCCTCACGGACCTTAATGCGGTTAACCACCACTGTCAGGACCTGCGGGGGACTCGAGTTCTGCATTTGATTAACCCTTTAACCTAGAGGCCCCCAATTGGGGGAGAAGGGAGAAGACTTAGCAAAACTATTTTTAAAATATGGACATATATACTGATATTTACACATCTGAACAAATCTCACAAGTGTTCCCTTTATTATTAAAAATATATATATTTTTTAAATTATTTATTGTGGTTGCAGAGATATACTCTTTTTATTATGGGTATGCAATTTTTGAGCAGAGGCCTAAAAATAGGTGTGTTTTTAAAAGGTTAATAAAAAAAAGGGACCATATTTGGACGAGCTGGGGGAGGAGCCAGCGGTGGATCTGACTGATCTGATTGGAAACCTGACGATACTACGTCCCGCCCACCGATAGCTGTAACCTGACTGCACCACAGGCCTGTCAATCAAACAGACACGCCCCCAAAAACAGGTCTTCTTGAATCTTCTTTTCTAATGAATGAGGGATTATTTTCAGATGGACCTCCAGAAAACTAAGAAGAAGGAGTGACTTTAGCTAACAACACCGAGATAACTGATGGACACATTTTATTCACTTTGGATTTGATGAGAGAAGTTGAATGGGAGTCTATGGAGCCGGAGGCTTTTTGGAGCCGACCTCTAGTGGCACTCGCTGGTATTGCAGCTGAAGACACTTCTGCATCGGAACCATTTTACAGACCTGGAAGCTACGAAAGCTTTTATATCCAGACTATGGATGGACAGCACTCAGGAGGAGAAGATAAGCCAATCTACTCTTCTGATTTCCTTCATCCCAGAAAGCCTCTGTTTCCTCAGTCACTCTCAGTCCTGCTCACTATCGCTCCATCAAAGTGATGCTGATGAGTCTTTACAGACTTGACAAAGGAAATGGAAGAAAAGCACCTTTTATAATCTCTTAAAGCTGTGAGAAGAGCAGGCTGTCAGTCTGACCTTTTTCTCTGGGTTCCTCTGAGACGTTGAGGGAACAGACTTTCTCTCCTCTAAAGGTGAACAGAGGGACATCTTCACACTTCTATAGACACTCTTCAGACCTCAGAGATGACAAAAGCTGCTGCAGAGCCGACATGCACGTCACGTCTTTCTCTAGTGTGGTGCAACACCTGCGGTGACCTGCGGCAGATTGAAAACAACCCAATTTGGGTTATTTTGGTCACCAAAGAGGGACCGACCCAACCATGGGTTATTATAAACCAGCAGGCTTGGGTTGAGTATTTAACACATCATGTTGGGTCATATTTTCCACCTAAAAAAAAAATGGGTATAAAACACTACTTTGTTGGATTAAAGCTATCAAAAAATGAGTTGAAAAATACAACCCAAATTCTGGGTTATCAGTTAAACTTAAAAAATTACATATTGTATTTCAGTTGACTTCTGAATTAAAAAATGCATCAATAAAATTTAATGGTTTTGAATTTATGGGTGGCATAGTGGTGCAGTGGTTAGCATTGTCACCTCACAGCAAAAAGGTTCTGGGTTCAAATCCAGTCCTGGGCCTTTCTGTGTGGAGTCTGCATGTTCTCCCTGAGCCTGTGTGGGTTCTCTCCAGGTACTCCAGCTTCCTCCCACCATCCAGAAACATGCATCACAGGTTAATTGGTGATTCTACAAATTGACCTCAGGTGTGAATGGTCTTTGTTTGCGTCTGTCTATAAGTGTTGGCCCTGTGATGGACTGGCGACCTGTCCAGGTGAACCCTGCCTTTTCCCAAAAAAGTGAGCTGGGATAGGCTCCGCCCCCCTCTCACCCTGTTCAGGATAAAGTGGGTATAGATGATGGGTGGATGGATGAAATTATGAAACAAGCACATCATGTCCAAACAATTTTTGATTGCCTCAAGCAAACAATATAATTATAACTAATTTAATATTCCAATACATTTAATTATAAAATGAATACAATGGTATTGAAATACAGTGAACCCTCGCTATAACGCGGTTCACCTTTCACGGTCTCGCTGCTTCACGGATTTGCATCGTGCATTGAAATCACATTACGACTATATGTAACGTAGATATATTTAATGTCCAGTTCTATCTATTTCAATTGTAAAATAAAGGTTACTACTTCACGGATTTCGCCTATCACGGTTTCTATTTGGAACGTAACCCCCGCGATAAACGAGGGTTCACTGTATATATAAAATGTATTTCATGTGCATGTTCTTCACACCAAACTTCATTTAGCAAACAATTGCACGTTAAATATAAAAATCACAACAAAAAGCAGGGTTTCTTTTCATGGATTAATTTGTCATCAAATTAAGTGTTTAAGTGTTTAATTTGTGTTTTTTTAAGTGTTTATTTTTTTATTTTTACAAACAATGAGGACTTGAACCTTGAACCAGGGAGTAATGACTCCCTCTATCATCAGAACATAATAATAATGTAATATTATGGGCACTGTTGTCGCTCTGGTCAGGTCGTCCACCATGTTAGTTCCAATCTGAGTAAAAAAACAAGCTTCTTAAAAGTAGTTGCAACGGGTTAAACACCAAACCACTGCCCACTTTACACAAATGACGAGGCAGTGATGTTGGCACACAGACTATTGCCAGATAGCAGTCCAGTGTATCTGTTTTGACATCATAATATAGCTGTATGTATTATTATTATTATTATTATTACAGGTTTTTGTTTTTACACGCTGTGGCAACGCGGACCGATGTACTGTTCGGGTTGCACTTGGCATTAAAATGGCGGACTGCAAAAATGATGAGTCAGCGCCAACCCAATGGGCGGGGTCAATATTTATATGTTCTATACAAATATCTACAACCCAATATTAGGTCAAATCAACCCAATGTATGACCCAACAGCATCAGTTTATTAAAACAACCCAGCATCACACCCATTGTCAGTTATGTGAGTGTGATTCTTTAAGATCGGTTGGCCATGATTTTTTTTTCCTTTGTTTCAAACCCTGTTTAAGGATTAATGTGTTTCATGTTGAGCCTGATGAAGGCCACAAACCGAAAAGCATCGTTCTGACAATAAAGTTGTTCCACATGCTGCAAGTGTCGCTGGAGTTTGGACCTGAATACCTGTCACAATGGTTCACATCAAACTCATCAAAATCCATATCATATTTTGAATTATTTCCTTCTGGAATGAAATCAGAAGGGCCATGAATGGGCACGACTGTGTGGCTCAACCTGCCTCATCAGTTCAGGATCAGATGATAAGTTGGGCTGAGTTTTATATATATATATATATATATATATATATAGGACAAATATACATACATATATATATGTATATTTGTCCTCCACCTGTCAGAGTTGACCTCCCGTCTTTATTGAAAGGCCAGTCTGAGCGTTCTGATGTTGTGGACCACTCAGTGCTCCTCCACACACACACGACTCCACATAACCATGACAACCCTGATGTTCATCTCCTTACGCCCCACTACACTCTCACTTCTTGACTCTTTGATTTTCTGTCCACACTTATGATGCCAAGTGAATCACTGAGGCATATCAGTCCTTGATTTTAACTCCAAGGACATGAGCACCATAAATAAATAATCTGAATACAGTAGAGTTACAAGAGAGATAGAAAACACTGCAGAATGATCTCAGTTCGTTATCTCAATCAACACAGGTCCAAATGATCATCAGTGTATTATATAAATCATATACACTGGCACGGTGGTGCAGTGGTTAGCATTGTCGTCTCACAGCAAGAAGGTTCTGGTTTCGAATCCGGTCCTGGGCCTTTCTGTGCTGAGTTTGCATGTTCTCCCTGTGCTTGCGTGGGTTCTCTCCGGGTTCTCCGGCTTCCTCCCAACATCCAAAAACATGCACCTCAGGTTAATTGGTGGTTCTAGAAATTGCCCTTAGGTGTGAATGAGAGTGTGAATGGTCTTTGTTTCCGTCAGTCTCTCTGTGGCCTGGGAGGGAGGCTGCAGCTCAGTCAGTAGACTGGGTTACACACCAATCAGAAGGTTGGTGGCTCGGTCCCCAGCTCCTCCTGCCCACATGCCCAAGCACCCTTGAGCAAGACACTGAACCCTAAAAAAAAAAATTGCTCCCGATGGCGTACCATCGGTAAGTTGTAAGTCGCTTTGGATAAAAGCGTCAGCTAAATGTAATGTAATGTAATAAATTCAAGCTTCACTTCAGTGGCTTCAAGTGCAGTTCAGGACTGATTTCATTGGCACTCATCACACCATCCGAGTGATTAGCTGGTACGAGAGGTGCTGCTCCAACAACTAACTCTCCACATCACTGCTGATGAAATAGAGCACAGGAGGCAGCCATTCTGCAGTTTGAATAACTTTACTTACAGTAGAAAAATGTATTTGAGAAAAAGAAGGTAAAAGAATGTGTTTTATTTACTGATCACATTTGTGTTTGAGTTTTGAGTGTTTCCATAGTTGGAGGACTCACGCGACAGATCAAACCAAATAACGAACAGTTTAATGACACTTAGTGCTGCCAGAGCACTTTTTCTGTCATACTGCACACGGACTCGTATTTACAGTAGTTAAAATAGCAGCAGCGCTCGTGCAAATATATGATTACGCATTATTCAACAAGTAGCTCCGCCCCAGAGATGTGATTGGTCAACTGAACATTTGGAACAAATCATCATGACATCACATCCTGCTCATCACCAGAAATATCACTCCACCTCCTCAATGGCAATATATAATTAGAATGGAATTTCATATGTGTAATATAATGTTGTTTTTACTTGTCACAGGTCTATTAAATGACCCATTTGCTCAAATCGGGTCTTTCTTTGTCCTTTTTGGTCGCTCCGAGCACCCGTGGTAACACCACGGATAGTCGGGCACTTAAAATCTCCGTGGCAGCTATCCTGACTGAGTTTTAACACGACAATGTGCTAATATTTTTTTTAAAATACACGAGTCCATGGATTTCTTTTTTCATCAGATGTCTTTATTAGAACCAGACTGAGCCAGCGGAGCAGTTTAGTGTTTCTATCTGTATTTATTCAGTTTGAGAAATCCCACCATCTCTGGAAAGCATTAAAATGGACGAGAAATCGTCACTGAGGTCAGGCCAGCTTCCACTGTAGTTCGCAGTACCTATCTATACTAGACATTACGGTAATACGGCAACAGACCTGATTTCAAAATAAAAGTATTGTTCCTGTGAACACGGCGGGCCGCGAACAGAGAACAAAAACCATAAAAAGATTATTCAGACTTTGATTTTGACAATAAAAGGACTTTAAAATGAGAACTGGACTAAAATCTCCCTGAATTCACACGATAATTACGAGAAAATATACCGATTTGACCGACCAATTTTACGGGACATTAATAGTAGACCACGTCAATGTGTCAATCAGACCATATCAGCTCATTTCGATCGTCATAATTAAAGTCCTCTAAAATGTCAAATATGAGCAATATGACTTCTGATTTCAGATTGATATTAAAAGGAAACTCCCCGTGTCCATAGAACAATTCCACTTCAGCGTGATGGTAGACGCCTCAATGTGTACCTCCGAAAATATCACTTCATCCTGATGTGGATTTTCAAAATTAAAGCCCTCCAAAATGCCCTACATTCCTACTGATTTCAAGTTCCTATCTTAAGACAACTTCAACATGTCAATCAAAACATTTCAGGTAATTCTGATGTGGATTTTCAAAATAAAAGCCATCCAAAATGTCATACCTGAGTGGTTCATATTTAACAAAAAAAGGTTCGACAGAAAAATTCCACTTGAGCATGATATTACAACATCTGATAATGTCACTCGGGTAAATTTCAGGTCATTCTGAAGTGCAGGAGGTGGACAAGCAGGCTCTGGAGGAGAAGTGTGACCAGCTGACAGCCATCCTCCATGAAGCCAGCAGCAACAAGAACGAGGAGCCCTCCACCCAGCCACGAGAGGAGAGGCTTGTCCAGGGAGACGTCCAGCCACAGGACCCTGCTGCTTCTGTTCAGACCAGACCGCCACAAAACAGCAAAGCTGGCAGGACTGCTGGACGGACAGCTGGTAGAACAGCTGATGGGACAGCTGGTATGACAGCTGATGGGACAGCTGATGGGACAGCTGGTAGGACAGCTGGCAGGAGCGTTGTCCGGTAGCGCTGGCTGGTAGCGCTGGCTGGTATCACGCGCTGTTAGCACTGAACAGGTACCGGTACTGGAGCAGGAACTGGAACTGGAACAGGACTGAGGACAGACGGACGGACGAACAGACTCACTGGCGACAGATGGTGGGAGACTGGCAGTAACAGGCAGCATCTGGTCGAAACTAGACAGAATCTGACAGCAACTCTCAGTATGGACCGACACCCGATGACTGCAGGGGCAGAGCAGATATAGTCTGGTGAGGTGATCAGTGGAATCAGACACCTGGTGGTGATCGGGGAGAGTGGTGGCAGCTGCTGAGACCGGTGAGGGGAGTGGCTATGGGAGGTGACAGGAGGCGGGGAGAGGAGAGGAGGACATAGAACACATGGGGACAAAATAACAAACAGACAGGGGAAATACAGAACACATGAGGAGAAGCGACTGGGGACAAAACAGAGGGAGACACACCAGGGTGATACAGGGACCCTGACAGGTGGACAATCATAAAAGGGCCCTGCAGAGGACCAATCACCGTCTTCTAGAGGAGCAAAGGAGCATACAAAGGGCCGACAACAACAGATACTGTGACTGGAAGAGAATGTGTGTGGTGGAGAAGCAAGTGCAAAAGGACCAGCACACCAGACTCTGCTATGAAAAGGAGGCGAGATGGTACAAAGACATCATCCAATACTTGAGATGCTCCTCCAGACATGAACGTCTGGTTGAGTCCAGTAACATGAAGAAAAGCAAAGGGGAGCTTGTGTCTGCGATCCTGAAGGAAGAGCTGAGGGCTGAACGACTCCGGACACAACTATCCGGACTTCCGATAGATGGCGCCGTGCTAGTGGCAGCCTGTTACAGCAGCTCCCCCGAGTGTATTTTGTTTTAAGTATTTTTCTTTCTTTCTCCTCTTCGGAGTTGTTGGTTTTTTTTTCTTCACGTGTGTTAAGTGACAGTCAGACAATGGACCATAACTTTTCTACTTTTCTGGTGGCTCTTCTTCTACTTTTTTCCCTCTTCGTAACGGAGAGCTACGCACAGTGGACCGGGGCCATTGTTTACTCTCGTGATCAGCTGATCGCGCTGAGTAGACCTCTACTGCTGCTGCCCGGAGCGAGGCCTGAAATCCCGGATGAACTTCGGAGAAGACGTCGGGGTTGCAGAGCTGGAGCTAAGCTGAAGGCGAAGAGGAGGAAATATAAACCAGCGGTACCGAAGATCTTAATGGGGAACGTGAGGTCGTTGGACAACAAGACGGACGAGCTCGGCGCGCTGGTAAAGACCCAGAGAGAGTACCGGGAGTGCAGCATCATGTGTTTCACCGAGACATGGCTGCACTCACATCTCCCGGACCACAGCACGGCCGTACCGGCTTCAGGACTGTTCGGGGGGACGGAGACGTTGTTCGGAGCGGTAAGAAGAAAGGTGGAGGGATTGAAGTCTATGTGAACGAGAGGTGGTGCAATCCCGACCACGTGTGTGTGAAGGAACGTTTTTGTAGCCCGGACATTGAACTTCTAGCCGTGGGGATGCGCTCGTATTATTTGCCGAGGGAGTTCACGTCCGCCATTGTTATCGCTGTGTACGTTCCTCCATCAGCTGACGTAGAGGCAGCAGTGGACACCATCCACTCCACTGTGTCCAAACTTCAGACTAAGCATCCCGGTGCATTTTTGTTAGTTACTGGAGACTTTAACCAGTCTGGATAAAGTACTGCCAACTTTGCACCAGTATGTGAACTGCCCCACAAGGAACAATAAAACTCTGGACTTACTGTATGCTAATGCCATGGATGCATACAGTACTACTGCCCTTCCCCCCCTTGGTAGATCAGACCACAACCTGGTCCTGCTGACTCCCAAGTATGTTCCTCTGGTGCAGAGGCAGCCTGTAACCACCAGGACTGTGAGGAGGTGGACACAGGAGGCTAAAGACGCCCTGCAGGACTGCTTTGAGTCCACGGACTGGAATGTGCTGTGTGGACCATATGGGGAGGACATCAACAGCAGAACGGACTGTATCACAGAATACATTAAATTCTGTGAACACACCACCGTACCATCCCGGACTGGACACTGCTTCCCCAACAACAAGCCATGGATCACCAGTGACCTGAAAGTTCTTCTTAATCAGAAGAAAGCAGCCTTCAGATCTGGGGACAGGGACGAGCTCAGGAGAGTGCAGCGCCACCTGAAAGAGAAACTCAGGGAGTGCAAGGACTCCTACAGGAGGAAGCTGGAGGCTAAACTCCAGCAGAACAAAACAACGTGAGGGAGGTGTGGACCGGTATGAAGGAGATTACTGGGTTCAAGGGGAGAGAGAGACAACCAGGGGGAACCTGGAGAGGAACAATGAGCTAAACTGTTTCTTCAACAGGTTTAGTTCACCACCCTCATCTGTCTCCTCCACACACCACACCTCCCAAACACCTCTGCTGCCTCCCCCCTCTGTCCCCCCTGGTGAGCTGCATAGACACAGAGCCCTCAATCTCAAAGGGCTCTTCCTCCATGGACACCATGACTCCCTCCCCTCCCCCCCGCCCTCTCTGTGACGACTGGCCAGGTTAGGAGACAGCTGGAGAGACTCCACCAGCTCAAGGCTGCAGGACCTGACGGCATCAGCCCCGGGGTCCTGAAGACCTGCGCCGTCCAGCTTGCTGAAGTCCTGCAACACCTCTTCAACCTGAGCCTGATGCAGGAGGAAGTCCCGGTGCAGTGGAAGACGTCCTGTCTGGTTCCAGTCCCTAAGAAGACGACTCCATCTGCCCTCAACGACTACCGACCGGTTGCCCTCACATCTCATGTGATGAAGGTGCTGGAGAGGCTGGTCTTGGCCCACCTCAGGCCGCTGGTGAAATCTTCACTGGACCCTCTGCAATTTGCGTACCAGCCTCATGTGGGAGTGGACGACGCCATCATCTACCTGCTGCAACGAGCTCAGTCTCACCTGGATGGAACCGGTGAATCTGTGAGAATCACTTTCTTTGATTTCTCCAGTGCATTTAACACCATCCAACCACTGCTGCTGAGTGAGAAGTTGCGGGTGGTGGGGGTGGACATGTCCACCGTCTCCTGGATCAATGACTACCTGACAGGCAGACCACAGTTTGTCCGTCTGGGCAGTGTGCTGTCTGATACGGTGGTCAGTGGTACTGGAGCTCCAGAGGGAACTGTTCTGTCTCCTTCCTGTTCACCTTCTACACCACTGACTTCCAGTACAACTCAGAGTCAAGACATCTGCAGAAGTTCTCTGATGACTCTGCAGTGGTAGGATGTATAAGGGATGGACGGGAGGAGGAGTCAGTGGTCGGGTGTATAAGGGATGGACGGGAGGAGGAGTCAGTGGTCGGGTGTATAAGGGATGGACGGGAGGAGGAGTACAGGGCAGTAGTGGAGGACTTTGTGGAGTGGGCTGGTAGAAATCACCTCCTCCTGAACGTGGCCAAGACCAGAGAGATGGTGGTCGACTTCAGGAGGAAGACGACGGCTCCACAACCGCTGAGAGTTCTGGGAGAGGAGGTGGACATGGTGGAGGAGTACAAGTTCCTGGTGTCTCCATCAACAACAGACTGAACTGGAAGACCAACATCAACGCTGTCTACAAGAAGGGGATGAGTCGACTCTTTTTCTGAGGAAACTTCGATCCTTCAATGTGTGCAGCGAGATGTTGGAGATGTTCTACCATCTGTTGTGGCCAGTGAACTGTACTTCGCTGTGGTCTGCTGGGGGAGCAGCATTGGAGCCGGAGACACCAACAGACTTAACAAACTGGTTAAGAAGGCCGGCTCCATCATCGGCTACAAACTTGACAGGTACAGGAGATCATTCCTGATACAGGAGATCATTCCTGATACAGGAGATCATTCCTGATCATTCCTGCCCACTGCAATAAAACTGTACAATAACTCACCTCTGGCAAAATCCATCACACAACAATAACACTGTTGTCTGTGTTTCTTGTTTGTTTAAATATAAAAAAAATTATATATATATATATATATATATACTGTACTATATATACTGTGCATTTTCATATTTTATATTTTTTTTTACTGTTATTTTATTGCTTTCATGTATCTATAAATGCTGCTGTAGCGAAAAAGTTTCCCCTTGGGGATTAATAAAGTAACTACCTACCTACCTACCTACCTACAACTAGAGAACATCAATCTCCAGCAGGAGGAGGCCAGGAGGGAGAACGTCACTCATGATGAGCTGAAGGAGCTGATAAAGCAACTGGAGGACAAGAACAACTTCCACATTGAACTGTCCACCACGCTTAAAGTCCAGATGGGGGACAATCAGACCCTGACAAGGAAGGTGGAGGAGCTAACGAAGCAGCTGAAGTACTCCATCAACCAGCAGCCCGAGGTCGTCTCCCAGGGGTCCACGTCAGAGGACAACGTAACAACGCTCTCTACACCTGGAAAGATCTCCACGCTAGAAACCATCTCAGGGGACTCTGAACTGGAGGAGGACGGCGACCACAGTCCTGCCCTCGTCCTACAGGAACCTACTCCTGAGGACAACTTTATAACAGTTTCTACTCCGGAAAAGATCTCGAAACCACAAGAGGGCTCAACACCAGAAGAGATCTCAAATCTAGAAGAGATCTCAACTCCAGAAGAGGTCTCAACACCAGAAGCGATCTCAAATCTAGAAGAGATCGCAACACCAGAAGACATCTCAAATCAAGAAGAGATCTCAACTCCAGAAGAGATTTCAACACCAGAAGATCTCAACTCCAGAAGAGATCTCAACACCAGAAGATCTCAACTCCAGAAGAGGTCTCAACACCAGAAGAGATCTCAACTCCAGAAGAGATCTCAAATCTAGAAGAGATCGCAACACCAGAAGAGATCTCAAATCTAGAAGAGGGCTCAACACCAGAAGAGATTTCAACTCCAGAAGAGGTCTCAACGCCAGAAGAGATCTCAAGTCTAGAAGAGATCTCAACTCCAGGAGAGATCTCAACATCAGAAGAGATCTCAACTCCAGAAGAGATCTCAAATCTAGAAGAGATCGCAACACCAGAAGATATCTCAAATCTAGAAGAGGGCTCAACACCAGAAGAGATTTCAACTCCAGAAGAGATCTCAACACTAGAAGAGATCTCAACACCAGAAGATCTCAACTCCAGAAGAGATCTGAACACCAGAAGATCTCAACTCCAGAAGAGGTCTCAACACCAGAAGAGATCTCAACTCCAGAAGATGTCTCAACACCAGAAGATCTCAACTCCAGAAGAGATCTCAACACCAGAAGATCTCAACTCTAGAAGATCTCAACTCCAGAAGAGATCTCAACACCAGAAGATCTCAACTCCAGAAGAGGTCTCAACACCAGAAGAGATCTCAAATCTAGAAGAGATCGCAACTCCAGAAGAGATCTCAAATCTAGAAGAGATCGCAACACCAGAAGATATCTCAAATCTAGAAGAGATCTCAACTCCAGAAGACATCTCAACTTCAGAAGAGATATCAACACCAGAAGATCTCAACTCCAGAAGAGATCTCAACACCCGAATAAATCTCAAATCTAGAAGAGATCTCAACTCCAGAAGAGGTCTCAACACCAGAAGAGATCTCAAATCTAGAAGAAATCTCAACTCCAGAAGAGATTTCAACACCAGAAGATCTTAACACCAGAAGATTTCAACTCCGGAAGAGGTCTCAACACCAGAAGAGATCTCAAATCTAGAAGAGATCGCAACTCCAGAAGAGAGCTCAAATCTAGAAGAGATCTCAAATCTAGAAGAGATCTCAACTCCAGAAGAGATATCAACACCAGAAGATCTCAACACCAGAAGATCTCAACTCCTGAAGAGATCTCAAATCTAGAAGAGATCTCATCACTAGCTGAAGTCTCTAAAATAACAAAAGTGTCTCTGTAGAGACGGTTTAAGAAATCAGTGACACCAGATCATCACTGCAAATATAAACATCTGAAGCAGAAGCAGGATCAGTGAAAACACACACCTGCTGGTACGTCTATCTTTGTGAGGACTTCTGTCAAAGAACAACAGAGGTCCAGTGTTTAATATTTAATTAGTGTTTATTTAGTATTCATTTAGTGTTTAGTCAGTGTTTAGTTTGTGTTTAGTTCGCGTTTAGAGGTCAGGGTTTAGGGCATTTTCATGCGTTTTTCTCCGGGTTCTCCAGTTTCCCTCCAAAAAATGTTTCACACCAGCAGAAAAGATGCTATTGTGTATTTTGGTGGGAAAAAGTTCACCTCTAAAGTCCCATGAAACAATAACACACCCACTTTAAATAAATGATGAATGTTCATCAGCTCAAATCTGCTGTCTGTCTGACTAATCACATCTTATTAGGTTATTTATGATTTTCTAAGCAATGACAATTCTGTCCATGTGCATGATAATTTATCGAACCACAACAACTCACTAGCCCACCAAAATGTGTCTTTTGCCTAACTTGGCTACTTCATTGATTGGAGCCGATATTCACGGCTGGAATATTTCATATTATTTAAAATGTGAACGGCCAGATGCTCCTCAGGAGAAAGTGAGAAGGTCAGGACCGCTGGCTTCACCCCCGACAACGTAAAGCTCCCCTTCAGAAGCTATTTAGATGTCTGAGATGCAGCTTATTTCTGTTTTCAGAGCACAGAAAACACCTCCGACGGGCCTGAGCATCCGACGGCCAGCCGGGCCAAAGACGTAAGACTTTGACAACCTGTTGGAGGTTCGGACGGACGTCTGTGGAAGTAAATCAAGAAGGAACCTTTTTATTTTTAAAACCTAATTTGTGATGTGAAGTGATCATCTCTTCTCTGGTGCTCCTTTTCCAGCCTGTGGAGAACTGAAACCAATGGATGATTCTGATTTTCCTCTTCGTGAGCTTCTTCCTCCTCCACGTCTTCAAAAAGCCAAACAGCCGGTTGAAACATGTTGAAACTCTTCTGAGAGCTGAGACTCTTTTTTTTTTTTATTATTATTGTTTTTACTCTTGATTTGATCCTTCACTTTGAGTATAAAAGTGTTGATTAAGCATCTCTGTGCTGTTTGTTTCATACAGTCTGTGTTTAGAGATCAGATGTGTTTCAGAGCCTCTGGAGGCGCCTCATTATGAGTCCTCCTCCCCCGCATGGCGTTGCACACACACACTCTGTGTACGACGTCATCACAGTCCTCGGTGTCCTCGGTATCCTCAGCGTCCAGTAATGCAGTTTTATATGCAAAAAATGAATGTGTTTATTTTTTTAATCATGTGTGACGTGGGAAACTCAACCGACATCTCTACTGCCGACAGAGCCGTAAATGTTTTGGGCAAAAAAATAGAATTGTGTAGAAGACAGTAGAAAGCCGATTGAACGGGCTGTGACTGATCCTCTGCTGCAGGCTGGTAGTTCCTCCTGCATCCAGCAGGATTTCCCGGCTCACCTGGTGTCCGCCTCGCTACGAGGCGCCCGTCCTCTAAACCAGCTCACCGTCCTCATGTTGGATGGTTCAGGATCGAAAAAGGTTTTAGGAGTTCGGATGTGAGGCGGAGAGCCATCCCTCCTGGAGGTGGAAGTCTGAGCTCGGTGCCTTCAGTATCACTGATTTTGTGATTTGGGGAAAAGAAGTGGAGGAAAAAAATGTGAAAGGGAAAGGATTAAATTAAAAAAGGTCTCCGGAGTTTTATCATGCTTTCCCACAGCAGCTTCCCTGGAATGAACAGTTACATCGTGTTAACACAATCACTTCTTCCTCCTTCACTCAAAGCCACACGAGGGAAAAACACGTATATATACACGAGGGAAAAACACGTATATACACGAGGGAAAAACACGTATATATACACGAGGGAAAAACACGTATATACACGAGGGAAAAACACGTATATATACATGAGGGAAAAACACGTATATACACGAGGGAAAAACGTATATATATATATATATACACGAGGGAAAGACACGTATATATACACGAGGGAAAGACACGTATATATATACATATACGAGGGAAAACACATCTATACACGGGGGAAAACCACGTATATATACGAGGGAAAAACACGTATATATACACGAGGGAAAAACACGTATATACACGAGGGAAAAGCACGTATATATACACGAGGGAAAAACACGTATATATATATATATATATATATACACGAGGGAAAAACACATATATATACACGAGGGAAACCACGTATACTGTATATACACGAGGTAAAAAACGTATATATATATATATATATATATATATATATATATATATATATATATATATATATATATATATATATATATATATATATATATATATGAGGGAAAACACGCATATATACACGGGGGAAACAAACGTGTACATATACACGAGGGAAAAACACGTATATATACACGAGAGAAAAACACGTATATATACATGAGGGAAAAACACGTATATACACGAGGGAAAAACACGTATATATATATATATATATATATATATATACATACACGGGGGGAAAAAAACATATATATATACACGGGGGAAAACCACGTATATATACATGAGGGAAAAACACGTATATATACACACGAGGGAAAAACACGTATATACACAAGGGAAAAACACGTATATATACACGAGGGAAAGACACGTATATACATGAGAGAAAAGACATGTATATATATATACGAGGGAAAACACGTATCTATACACGGGGGAAAAACACGTATATATACACAAGGGAAAGACACGTATATACAGTGGGTACGGAAAGTATTCAGACCCCTTTAAATATGTCACTCTTTGTTTCATTACAGCCATTTGCTAAAATCAAAAAAGTTCATTTTATTTCTCATTAATGTACACTCAGCACCCCATCTTGACAGAAAAAAACAGAAATGTAGAAATTTGTGCAAATTTATTAAAAAAGAAAAACTGAAATATCACATGGTCATAAGTATTCAGACCCTTTGCTGTAACACTCATATTTAACTCACATGCTGTCCATTTCTTCTGATCCTCCTTGAGATGGTTCTACTCCTTCATTGGAGTCCAGCTGTGTTTAATTAAACTGATTGGACTTGATTAGGAAAGGCACACACCTGTCTATATAAGACCTTACAGCTCACAGTGCATGTCAGAGCAAATGAGAATCATGAGGTCGAAGGAACTGTCCAAAGAGCTCAGAGACAGAATTGTGGCAAGGCACAGATCTGGCCAAGGTTACAAAATAATTTCTGCAGCACTCAAGGTTCCTAAGAGCACAGTGGCCTCCATAATCCTTAAATGGAAGAAGTTTGGGACGACCAGAACTCTTCCTAGACCTGGCCGTCCAGCCAAACTGAGCAATCGTGGGAGAAGAGCCTTGGTGAGAAAGGTAAAGAAGAACCCAAAGATCACTGTGGCTGAGCTCCAGAGATGCAGTAGGGAGATGGGAGAAAGTTCCACAAAGTCAACTATCACTGCAGCCCTCCACCAGTCGGGGCTTTATGGCAGAGTGGCCCGACGGAAGCCTCTCCTCAGTGCAAGACATATGAAAGCCCGCATAGAGTTTGCCAAAAAACACATGAAGGACTCCCAGACTATGAGAAATAAGATTCTCTGGTCTGATGAGACCAAGATTGAACTTTTTGTCGTTAATTCTAAGCGGTATGTGTGGAGAAAACCAGGCACTGCTCATCACCTGCCCAATACAATCCCAACAGTGAAACATGGTGGTGGCAGCATCATGCTATGGGGGTGTTTTTCAGCTGCAGGGACAGGACGACCGGTTGCAATTGAAGGAAAGATGAATGCGGCCAAGTACAGAGATATCCTGGAAGAAAACCTCTTCCAGAGTGCTCTGGACCTCAGACTGGGCCGAAGGTTCACCTTCCAACAAGACAATGACCCGAAGCACACAGCTAAAATAACAAAGGAGTGGCTTCGGAACAACTCTGTGACCATTCTTGACTGGCCCAGCCAGAGCCCTGACCTAAACCCAATGGAGCATCTCTGGAGAGACCTGAAAATGGCTGTCCACCAACGTTCACCATCCAACCTGACGGAACTGGAGAGGATCTGCAAGGAAGAATGGCAGAGGATCCCCAAATCCAGGTGTGAAAAGCTTGTTGCATCATTCCCAAGAAGACTCATGGCTGTACGAGCTCAAAAGGGTGCTTCTACTCAATACTGAGCAAAGGGTCTGAATACTTATGACCATGTGATATTTCAGTTTTTCTTTTTTAATAAATTTGCACAAATTTCTACATTTCTGTTTTTTTCTGTCAACATGGGGTGCTGAGTGTACATTAATGAGAAATAAAATGAACTTTTTTGATTTTAGCAAATGGCTGCAATGAAACAAAGAGTGAAAAATTTAAAGGGGTCTGAATACTTTCCGTACCCACTGTACATGAGGAAAAGACACGTGTATATATATACGAGGGAAAGACACGTATATATACACGAGGGAAAAACACGTGTGTATATATATATATATATATGAGGGAAAACACGTATCTATACACGGGGGAAAAAACACGTATATATACATGAGGGAAAACCACGTGTATATATACATGAGGGAAGCCACGTATACTGTATATACACGAGGGAAAAAAACGTATATATATATATATATATATATATATATATACGAGGGAAAACACGTATCTATACACGGGGGAAAAACACGTGTGTATATATACACGAGGGAAAACACGGATATATACACGAGGGAAATACACATATGTACATGAGGAAAAGACACGTGTACTGTATATATACACGAGTGAAAAACATATACACGAGGGAAAAACACATATATATATATATATATACGAGGGAAAACACATATCTATACATGGGGGAAAAACACGTATATATACACGAGGGAAAGACACGTATATATGCACGAGGGAAAAACACGTATCTATACACGAGGGGAAAACACGTATATATACACGAGTGAAAAAAACGTGTATATATATACGAGGGAAAGACACGTATATATACACAAGGGAAAAAGACGTGTATATATATATATATACAAGTGAAAACACGTATCTATACACGGGGGAAAAACACGTATATATACACGAGGGAAAGACACGTATATATGCACGAGGGAAAAACACGTATACTGTATATACACGAGGGAAAAAACGTATATATATACGAGGGAAAACACATATCCATACACGGGGGAAAAACACGTATGTATACATGAGGGAAAAACGTGTATATATATACACGAGGGAAAAACAGGTGAATATATACACGTGAAGGAAAGACACGGGTTATATACACGAGGGAAAAACAATTAAAATCCTCTTTGCTATCCTCTTTAGATTTAACATGTTCACTCCACCCTTCCATAGTTCCTTCATCAGTTTTTCTCGATGTGTTCGCTTTTAAATGTTCACTTCATCCATATTATAAAAAAAAATGTTCTTCCTCCATCAGTGTACAGGACACACAATGCTGCATCATCAACGACAGAAAAATAAGTCTATAATTTTGTCTTTTTTACAAGAACATTTCACTGCTTATAACAAAGTATTTTATGTAGTATTTATATCAAGTAACTTTTCCTCTTATTTCTCAAATCAACATGTCTTGTTAACACTGATAAATTCATACTGGGAGTCAATTATACTCGCATGGAGTTTAGTTTGTTGTCCTTGAAGGTCATTTTTTATTTATTTCTCTCCTCTGTATTGAGGTTGTATTGAGGCCACATTTACTGTTCATATTGATAGTTTCAAATCAAACAGTAAGTTAATGTTATATTGTTGTTCCCCAGCAGTGTGTGTTGCAGTCAACACTTTCTACAGGGTCATACATTACTGAGGGACCTTAACTGATGACACGTTGATATTCTTCAGGTTTTCCTGGTGATAATTGTGTGTTTCCATGGGGATATACAAAATGTCCTAAAGTAAATGAACTTTGGTTATTTAAACATCAGGTGTGTAGGTGTCTTTGCGTCACGGTTAGCAGCGCCCTCTGCTGGAAAATAAATGAGATACAACACAAGCAGTACCTCATCAAGTGGAACTGACCACTGTCCTGACTGAATGTTTTATCACGTACAGCCCGGGATGACTGAATAACTCTCCGATCTCACCTCTCCTTTAACGTACTGGACCTGTGGTGATGAATTAATTCATGGGTGCTATGAATGTATGCCTTTTTTCCATCAGAAAATCCCCCTTGCAGCCATCAAAACTGATTTGAGGCGGATGCAACTCCCTTTAATTGTAATTGGTTGGTTGGTTAAAAAAAATGAAGCTTAACATACTTCAACCCCAGTGCATGTAAACGTCTGACTTTAAATGTGTGTACAGTTGAAGCTTATGTAATTGCTGAAGTTACTTTTTATGCAGACAGGCCAAACATGTCATGTTTTTAGCTTCTTCGAGTTATTTTAACAATTCTACCAAAAAAGCTAGAGATGTTTGAAGGTGTCAGTCAGACTTTTCCTGATAATTTACAAATCATACAATCAATTCATCATGAAATAAACTAGCAGATTAACATTTAATGTTAATTATCTTGCATTTTTATCCAGTTAAATTATTACCACCACATAAACA
This sequence comes from Brachyistius frenatus, assembly GCF_029030835.1. Lineage (NCBI taxonomy): Eukaryota > Metazoa > Chordata > Actinopteri > Embiotocidae > Brachyistius > Brachyistius frenatus. The sequence continues at coordinate 41,671 of NW_027210939.1, forward strand.
AGGTGCAGCAGTAAAATGCTGTTTACACATGAATGTGTCAGTAATAAGACTCTAATGACGTGATGCAATTTATTATATAGTTACGTATACTGTATGTCAGTTTTCACCTGGTTTTCTTCTATTCTGTTACAGTGAAATATAAATGCAGAAACTATGTGGTTTAAAAATATATTTTTTTGTCCTCTTGAAATGAAATTACAAGATGTGTCTGGATATTTATGAAATGACTAACTAGATATGGAGACTGGACTATATCAGTTATAAAACGCATAGGATCACTCAACTTCAACTTGTGTTTCATTACAGAGTAAACACTAATCATTTGCTAATTCCCTTTTATACAGTCTAATACATAAATAACCAAATTATACTTTTATATGCAATTAATCTGTCAATTTACATGTTAACCATTTTTAAATGGTTAATTATTAGTATTCATTCCAACTGGACTAATAAAGTGCTCTGATTTTCCAACACTGTTACAGTACTGAAGCAGGTCCAAAGTTACATCGAGGATACAGGAAGATGATGTTTTTATTATATGTAGTGATTAAAGATGGATTCATATTTTTCTTGCTTCCCTGAGGTGACTTTGGGCTCACCGTTCTGCTTGATGAAAGCCTGAAATAACAAAACACACAAAGTCTTAATAAGGACGTCTTCTTCTCTCACCATTATCATTATTATCAGTGTTTCATTGCCACTGTCTCCTCTAGATTTAGTAGTTACAATAATTAAAAAGCAAGAGAAGTGGTCACAAGTGTTTATCTGCGACGGTTAGAATTGGTGTGTTAAACCAAAGAACAAATCCTGTTTATAATCTGTATATTCAGTGGGACTCCCACTGAGGAGCTGAACTGGAGTCTCACCTCCATGTCCTCTAACGTAGCCGAACCCTCCTCCACCTTCTGTCCGAGGCCTCGACTGAAGCTCGAGTATCGCTCCTGTCAAACATTCGTACATTTACTGAAACCACTGCACACAGAAATCCGAGTCTGTTTTAATTGGACGTATCTGCCGACGGACCTTCACCATCCCGGCGACGAGCCCGTCTTCAACGATGCGCACGGCGTTCCTGAGTCCTCTGGCGAAGGCGTCCATGGCGCCGATGTGAGCGATGAACAGGTCCTCCAGGTCGGTGGACTCTCTGCGCACCTTCGCATCAAAGTTCAGGCCTCCGGGCTGCAGCCCGCCTTGTTCAACGATGGTCTGGAAGATACAGAGGAACAAACGGCTTCCTTCACCGCCGCTCTTATCTGTTATATATATATGACCTTTATTTAACCAGGTAAAATCAATTGAGAAGCAATTCTCATTTACAATGATGACCTGTCAGCACAGTCCACACAGTGACACAAACAGCACAGATACAAAACAGTATGACAAACACATGAGGAAAAGGCTAAAGACAACATGGGTAAATGAATAAACACTATGTACCAAAATAAACAATACAATTAATAAAAATAAATAAATAAAATGAAAAAGGCAGATTACTGGATTTTCTTTATGAGAGAAAGAGAGAGAGAGAGAGAGAGAAGCAAGGGCTGGTCAGCAGGTACAGCAGTCAACTATGATTTGTTGCAGCTTTAGTTTGAACATGTTGAGAGAGGTGAGAGCTGTTAGTTTGAGTGTGTTTTGAAGTGAGTTCCAGTCGTTTGCAGAGGCAAAATGAAAGGCGTTATGACCAAACACAGTACGGACTTTTGGAACGATGAGCCTCATGAAGTCACTTGGTCTTAAATGGCGATTGCTGTCCGAGATGTGCAGAAGATTTGAGAGGTAGCGAGGGGTCATTCCCAAAAGGGATTTGTAGACCACGAGCAGCCGGTGTTGTAGCCGCCTGGTGTGAAGGGAGGGCCAGTCCACCAGTCTGTAGAGATCACAGTGGTGGGTGGTGAAGGGGGCACTTGTGGCAAAACGGATTGCTGAGTGGTGGAGTGTGTCCAGTTTTCTGAGGGTGGTCTTAGATGCCATTTTATAAAGTATATCGCCGTAGTCAAATAGAGGAAGGATGGTCATTTTCACAAGGGTGAGTTTGGCAGAGTGTGTGAAGGAGGCCTTGTTTCGATACAGGAAACCCAGTCTAGCTTTGTTGCTACTAGAGCGAGACGAAGGATTCAAAATCCTTCCTCCAACATGTTTTTACAGATGTTGGTTCCCCAATTGAACCCTGCTTGTTTATTAGTTGGTTGTACAAATATATATTTCTATTTTTGCAGTGCATCTATTGATTATATATCATGTGAAGGTGGATGCTCCTGGTGATGAACAGACTGCGGTCCTCCTCCAAGGCCAACAGTCCACTCTGACACGATATGCAAATCTGCCACCACAACCACATTCACAGTACGTCTCCACATATATACAATTATGGCAAAGTTACGATTGTACTAGTTTCAGCTCTCCTCTGTAAAACCACCGTCCAGGAGTGCTGCACGGTGTCGTCCTGGCCATTGGACGTACGGTGAGCAGGTGAATCTACAGATCCGCTCCGAGCACAGAAATCCAGAGGTGCATTCAAATAGCCCAAAACATGACCTCCTAAATCCTTTCCTGAGCTCTAATCCTCGACCCCGGTGGAAAACGTCACGAGGTCAAGGAAAGACGAGAAGAGAACCGACTCCACTAACACGAGGCCACGTCATTATGGGATGGCGGATGTTAATGACGTGTTCTGGCCACTGAAACTACAACTTTCAGACGATGAACTACAAAAAGCATCTTAGTCACTTTGTCCCGTGTGTCTCACCGTGTTGTCTCATGCAGGCTGACTAAACGTCTTCACTCATAAAAGGCACGAAGCTCAATAACAGGCTCCAAATAAATAAACTAATAACATAAACTTAATCAGCTCAGATCTGCTGTGTGCTGCTGATAATCACGTTATTAGTCATTTTATTAGACCATTAGTGTTTGTTTTTATTGGGCTAATTATTTCCACATTTGGGTTGTTAGTGTACGTTATTGATCAGAGAGGTCACGTTAGTTATAGAAGCATCTTTACACACAATAACACTACAACATCCTGCTGTGAGACCGAAGCAGGAATCTCAGGAAAATATGTCAGACTTCAGTCAACAGATCAGACTTTTACAAACAGTAAAATCAAAATATCCCGACAGCCGTCATGAATCCTCACTGAGAGGACGGACGGAGGACCAAGAATTCACCTGAGTCTGAGACGGCTCACCTGTCTGAGGCGGGAACATCTTCATACCGTCTTTATTGCTCCCGTCAGATCCATCTGCTCTCTGTGTCGGGAAGCTAAACGTACCTTCATGACCAAGGTGGTGTTCCTGATGTCCATGGGGAACTGGTCCGTGTCCCAGCCCAGGTCAGGAGAGCCGGTGTTTGAGTCAACCGAACCCAACATGCCCAAACTGTCGGGGACGAGACAGAACATCATATACGGCCGTGTGGGGCGTCAACAACGCTGTCAACAACGCTGTCAACAACGCTGTCACCTTAAATATGAAGACTAGTTTATGATCAGAGTAAAGACGTCTCACGCGGAGGCCATGACGACGTCGTGTTCGTAGGAGTGTCCTGCCAGCGTGGTGTGGTTGGGCTCGATGTTCAACTTGAAGTGCCTCTCCAGACCATAATGCTTCAGGAATCCGATAACACTCATAGCATCTGCCCAAGACAACCGGGACGAAGGGCAGCGTTAGACGCGTGAGACGATGACGTGCCCGAGTTCAGCGAGGACGCCTCACCGTAGTCGTACTGGTGTCTGCACGGCTCTTTGGGCTTCGGCTCGATCAGAAACTGACACTTCAGCCCGATCTTCTCTTTGTACTCTGGAGAGAAACGTACAGACGTGAAACCGAAGCACGACGCTCTCCGCTGACCGACACGCCGTCTGTCGATGACCTGCACGTCTGCACTTACTGACGGCCATTTTGAAGAAGTCGGCCATGTGCTTCAGTTCGGCAGCAACGTCGGTGTTGTGGACGGAGAGGAAACCTTCTCTTCCCCCCCAAAACACTGAGGAGACAAACGCACCGATCACAGCGAGGAAGCAGCGTTTCAAAGGAGAATATCAATATTTGACACGTCACACCTACCAAAGTTTTCTGCACCCAACTTCTTGGCCACGTCCAGACCCTTCTTCACCTGAGCGCCAGCGTAGGCCAGGACGTGGCAGTCCGGGTTGGTGGCGGCGCCGTTCATGTACCTGTCACATGACGTTCACAGGTCACGTGTGCAGGACATCAACAGAACATGTCAGATCAGCTGTTTTAACGGTTTCAACATCTCATCACTCTGCTAGTAAAACAAGGTCTTCCTCCCTGTGAGGTAAAATGTCCAAAAACAGTCAAATGTGGACCTCGGGTGGGCGAACAGGTTGCAGGTGACCCACAGGACCTGGACGCCGGTCTGGTTCTGCAGCTGGAGAGCCAGATCTGTTATTTCATCCAGAGTCCTGTTGGACTCGTCCAGGCTGGAGCCCTCGGGGGACATGTCTCTGTGGGGGACAGAGGACTCCGGATCAGAACACCGGGTCCACACTGTACGTATTCGGACAGCTGGAAACTACAATGAAGTCACAGCTTTAATCTGAGTTGGTTCCATTAATATGATAAACGCGCCGCTGGTTTTAATGTATTTTGGGCTTCTTGATGAGTTCACTGCAGGTGGAAGTATCAGGATGAAGGACGAGACATTCAGGAGCCATTTCATCATCCGGCAGGACGACGATCCTGAAGACACGTTCAGGATCAACACATTAAAACCATGCGGCACCCCGGTTTGAATGGAGAACTGGATTTGTCTCCATTTTTGTAACTTTGGACAACTGGTTCAGTTTAACTTGATGTTTAAATGTATGTTAAACTATTAAGAGACTTTAAGATTTTTGATTAATATCTGCATTTGTTTTTTATCGTCCGGACATTATGTGTCCTATCATGTGTCTTTACCTGCTCCCATCTACTGGGCGACAGTTCATTGGTCCATACGGGTCATGTGACCACAGATATCAGGTCTATATTTGTAGCTGCCCTGACGAAGGCCTTCGAGGCTGAAACGTGTTGGCATGAGTTTTTACTGTGAATGAATAGAAATGACGGATTAAAGGCTTTTTAATTAATCGCCCTCTTGAGTGCCTCAAATTTCTTCAAGTTTTCAGCTGGTTGAGTAAAAGCAGTCACAGAGCTGAAGAGTGAAGAGGAGGACTGCGACTACATCCAACAACAGTACACATGTACTCACGTACATTTGTGCTTCCAGAACTTTGAGGAGTCAGAAACGTGATGTCACTCACCTGTCGTGAAACGTGTAATACTTCACCTGTGGAAAAAGAGCAAAGGTCATGAAGGAGGCGCAGAGAGATTCTGACCGGCTGCAGGGTGTAAAGTTCATCTGGAGCTCCTCACACCAAGCTTGGTGAAAAACTCAAAAGCAGCTCGGAGTCTCTTCTTCGCTGATTCCATCGGAGTCCCTTCGTTCCAGCGCCGGTGGAGGGTTGGAAACCCGAACGGATCGGCACCTTCCCAACAGAAAACACAGCAACAGCACACATTCACATAAACAGGATGATAAAATCCCAAAACTTTAGAACAGCGGGAGTGTGTGTGTGCGTGTGTGTGTGTGTGTGTGTGTGTGTGTGTGTGTGTGTGTGTGTGTGTGTGTGGGAGTCACAGCCTGAACCGAGTGTCGGCTCAGCTGCTGCAGTACCGGTTCCACAGAAGGAGTGCCAGAAGCAGACGGAGAACCTCAGCCAGTCCTCCATCGTCCTCCCCATCAGCACCTGCACACACCGACACGCAGCATGAAACCGCCGACGTCTAGGACAGGACCAGGAGTCCTGGAGGACGTTCAGAGGTGCAGCGACGTGTGTGTGTGTGTGTGTGTGTGTGTGTGTGTGTGTGTGTGTGTGTGTGTGTGTACCTCCTCCGCATTGTAGTGTTTGAAGCACATGACATTTGCAGGTCCAGCAGCTGGAACATACTGGATCTTGGGAATACCTGTGAAATGTTTGCCAGCTTTTATATCCAATCTACGTTCGCAATACTCTACTACAACAATACCAACTTCTCTCACTCTTCTCTCACTCTCCTTCTGTCAGGTGGCACGTGGGAAATGTAGTCGAGTCAGGTCCTGTGAGACCGCAGCAGGACAGAAGCAGCGCCGGTGTTGTGTAACACTTCGGCTCGCTGCACAAACTTTCTGTCCACAACACACACACACACACACACACACACACAAACACGCAGCAGACATTGTATAAGTTACAGCACTTTTGAACACAATATCATTTACCTGCAAAGAATTCCTCCTGCGCTGACATTTCTGAATCACAACTTGCAGAGTTCCTGCAAACAGGCTGCGACTTTTTGTCCACGTCCGCCTTCTGCTGCCGCACAACTAACAGCGCGCTTCCATTTCCGCCCACAAGGTGTCGCTGAATCCCTTTTTAAAAACAGACTCTCCGCAGCAACCTGGAAGTTCACGGCTGGAACACGCGCTGCATTTTCGTGGGAAAAAAATTCAAGTTAAGTTGTTTCAGTTCATTTCGTTGAGAAACAAGGCACTCACTGTTCTGCAGTGAATATCAGTGTTTCTTTCTCACCTACGTCCACGTTTTATGTGTTGGCTATTTAGTCACATATATCATGTTCAGTATATGAATATAGGCTATACTGTATACAGTGGGTACGGAAAGTATTCAGACCCCTTTAAATATTTCACTCTTTGTTTCATTGCAGCCATTTGCTAAAATCAAAAAAGTTCATTTTATTTCTCATTAATGTACACTCAGCACCCCATCTTGACAGAAAAAAACAGAAATGTAGAAATTTGTGCAAATTTATTAAAAAAGAAAAACTGAAATATCACACTGTCATAAGTATTCAGACCCTTTGCTCAGTATTGAGTAGAAGCACCCTTTTGAGCATCTGTGCCTTGCCACAATTCTGTCTCTGAGCTCCTTGGACAGTTCCTTCGACCTCATGATTCTCATTTGCTCTGACATGCACTGTGAGCTGTAAGGTCTTATATAGACAGGTGTGTGCCTTTCCTAATCAAGTCCAATCAGTTTAATTAAACACAGCTGGACTCCAATGAAGGAGTAGAACCATCTCAAGGAGGATCAGAAGAAATGGACAGCATGTGAGTTAAATATGAGTGTCACAGCAAAGGGTCTGAATACTTATGACCATGTGATATTTCAGTTTTTCTTTTTTAATAAATTTGCACAAATTTCTACATTTCTGTTTTTTTCTGTCAAGATGGGGTGCTGAGTGTACATTAATGAGAAATAAAATGAACTTTTTTGATTTTAGCAAATGGCTGCAATGAAACAAAGAGTGAAAAATTTAAAGGGGTCTGAATACTTTCCGTACCCACTCTATATACATGAGGCACATATATGTGACATAATGTGTGAATAATAAGGAAGATGTGTCATTGCTTCTGTTTACATTTAGTTACTACAGCTTCCTCAGTGTCTCATAGAAAATTGATGTTTCAATTCATCTGTGTTCTATTAATATATGGAGTTAGTTTTTGGATATGAACATATTGATGTGTGAACAGATAGAAAAATAGGTACATATATATAAACATGTTTTATATAGTCTATCCTGCAAGACGACGGCTCCACAACCGCTGAGAGTTCTGGGAGAGGAGGTGGACATGGTTGAGGAGTACAAGTACCTGGTGTCTCCATGACAACAGACTGAACTGGAAGACCAACATCAATGCTGTCTACAAGAAGGTGATGAGTCGACTCTTTTTCTTGAGGAAACTTCGATCCTTCAATGTGTGCAGCGAGATGTTGGAGATGTTCTACCAGTCTGTTGTGGCCAGTGAACTGTACTTCACTGTAGTCTGCTGGGGGGGGGGGGCAGCATTGGAGCCGGTGACACCAACAGACTTAACAAACTGGTTAAGAAGGCCGGCTCCATCATTGGCTACAAACTGGATAGTCTGGAAAAGGTGGTGGAGAGAAGGACACTGAAGAAAGTATTATCCATATTTACGGAGAAGCAAGAGGTGCTTTGCTCGCTCATTTGCCACCACACCTTTTTGATCATTAGACTCGTCAAATGGGTCACAGACAGTCATAAATATATCACCAGACAGGAGATCATTCCAGATACAGGAGATCATTTCTTTTTATGAGATCATTTAAAGAAAAAGGAGATCATTCCTGAAAATAGGAATCAAAATGTAAATCTGTTCAGATACTGTATCCATATTGGATCATTCCTGACCACCCTCTCCACCACCTGCTGAAGGGACAGAGGAGATCATTCTCCATACAGAGATCCTCCAGATCCGCTGTCACAAGGACAGATACAGGAGATCATTCCTGATACAGGAGATCATTCCTGATACAGGAGATCATTACTGATACAGGAGATCATTCCTGATACAGGAGATCATTCCTGATACAGGAGATCATTCCTGATACAGGAGATCATTCCAGATACAGGAGATCATTCCTGATACAGGAGATCATTCCAGATACAGGAGATCATTCCTGATACAGGAGATCATTCCTGATACAGGAGATCATTCCTGATACAGGAGATCATTCCAGATACAGGAGATCATTACTGATACAGGAGATCATTCCAGATACAGGAGATCATTCCTGATACAGGAGATCATTACTGATACAGGAGATCATTCCAGATACAGGAGATCATTCCTGATACAGGAGATCATTACTGATACAGGAGATCATTCCTGATACAGGAGATCATTCCTGATACAGGAGATCATTCCAGATACAAGAGATCATTCCTGATACAGGAGATCATTACTGATACAGGAGATCATTCCAGATACAGGAGATCATTCCTGATACAGGAGATCATTACTGATACAGGAGATCATTCCAGATACAGGAGATCATTCCTGATACAGGAGATCATTCCAGATACAAGAGATCATTCCTGATACAGGAGATCATTACTGATACAGGAGATCATTACTGATACAGGAGATCATTCCAGATACAGGAGATCATTCCTGATACAGGAGATCATTCCAGATACAGGAGATCATTCCTGATACAGGAGATCATTCCTGATACAGGAGATCATTACTGATACAGGAGATCATTCCAGATACAGGAGATCATTCCTGATACAGGAGATCATTCCAGATACAAGAGATCATTCCTGATACAGGAGATCATTCCAGATACAGGAGATCATTCCTGATACAGGAGATCATTCCTGATACAGGAGATCATTCCAGATCCAGGAGATCATTCCTGATACAGGAGATCATTCCTGCCGACCGCAATAAGACTGTACAATAACTCACCTCGGGCAAAATCCATCACAGTACAATAACACTGTTGACTGTGTTTCTTGGTTTGTTTGTATATAATATAGATATATAATGTACTGTATATACTGTGCATTTTATATTTTTTACTGCTATTTTATTGCTTTTCTATTATTCTATTCTATTCTATTCTTTTATTCTATTATTTCTATTATTATCTTATTGCTTCTGTATGCTGCTGTAGCGAAAAAATTTCCCCTCGGGGATTAATAAAGTAAATACCTACCTACCTACCTATACAGCGTTTATGTTTGTATTCTTTTTTTCTCATGACCGTTTTGCAAAAGTGAAGAAGTGGAGGCTGCTGCTTGTTCAATACATTATGTTTATTCTCATTTACAATGGTTGCTTTTATAAAATATCTGATGCAGAAACATCAACAGAAACATAGAAATGATACCATACACACACAACCCATAAATACACATGAACACACTTTAGAAAAGTACACGCTGTCCTTTAGAGCCTTTGGCCCGGGACGTACAGACCAGGTGGAAACAACAACCATCAGCAGAAGAAGAGTTTGAAGCCCTATCATGTTTCACATCGACACAGATTATCCAGTGCACACAGGATGCCTGTGTGTGTGTGTGTGTGTGTGTGTGTGTGTGTGTGTGTGTGTGTGTGTGTGTGTGTGTGTGTGTGTGTGTGTGTGTGTGTGTGTGTGTGTGTGTGTGTGTGTGTGTGTGTGTGTGTGTGTGTGTGTGTGTGTGTGTGTGTGTGTGTGTGTGTGTGTGTGTGTGTGTGTGTGTGTGTGTGTGTGTGTGTGTGTGTGTGTGTGTGTGTGTGTGTGTGTGTGTGTGTGTGTGTGTGTGTGTGTGTGTGTGTGTGTGTGTGTGTGTGTGTGTGTGTGTGTGTGTGTGTGTGTGTGTGTGTGTGTGTGTGTGTGTGTGTGTGTGTGTGTGTGTGTGTGTGTGTGTGTGTGTGTGTGTGTGTGTGTGTGTGTGTGTGTGTGTGTGTGTGTGTGTGTGTGTGTGTGTGTGTGTGTGTGTGTGTGTGTGTGTGTGTGTGTGTTCGCTTTCTCGCATTATCAAAGAATGTTTTGCATTGATTAGGGATCTGCAACCGTGCGGTTTTCATAACGCTAAAAGTCTTTGCATAAGATAAAGACAGAATGGAAGGCGAAGCAAATCTAACCAAGCACCAGGCACTGGAGAGCGAGGCACTTGAGCACCTAACACCTCTGGTTTGGCATCATGACGTTTGGCACATGAGGGTTGAAGTGTGTGTGTGTGTGTGTGTGTGTGTGTGTGTGTGTGTGTGTGTGTGTGTGTGTGTGTGTGTGTGTGTGTGTGTGTGTGTGTATGTGTTAGAGAGAGAGAGATAGAGCGAGCCCTGTCCAGGAATCCTCTTCCTACTTCCTACCTGTTGTGCCTCTGAAAACTAACGAGGTGGGTGACTTACATTCATTCTCCACATATTTACACTCGCACCATATAAAGTACACAGTCCTGCAGGTCAAGAGTGATTTGTGAGCTTCTCTCTCTCTGAGGCTGAAGATGAACGTCTGAACTCGTCGATCCGGACGAACCACTCAGAGGGCTTCCAGTCCGTCGAGAAACAAAAAGAAGTTCTCCGTCGTGCCACACCTGGACTCTTCTCCACCTCGCTCGGCTTTCACGAAGTCAGCGGAGCGATCCCGGACGAGAGATGCAGCCGCTACGACGTGGAGGAGTCCGGCTGGCCGAGACCCCTCTTCCTCTTCCTCTTCTTCTTCTTCTTCCCTCGGCAGGGCTTGCACACGCAGCACAGGATGCAGGGCGAGGCCAGCAGGAGGAGCGGAGACGTCACCAACACGATGATGCTGAGCCCCACCAGGAGACCCACCACCTGAGGGACGGCACGGCAACATGCTGAAACCTCCTCCATCACCGCTTTCATATCAACACTGGGTCAAACGACTCACTCAGAGTGGAGACCTCTTAAAGAAACACAGCATTTTAACATCTTTCAGCTTATTGTTTTCTTTTTTACAGAATCAACTTTTACCGTTTAAATTCACTTCTGATATATTCTGATTTTCTGCTGCCCCAATCAGTGGTCAGAAAATAAATCTTTTCCTGCCTTGAATTAATAAAACTGTTACGACCATTATTAAGAGCTCCATGTATACAATACAATTTGGCCCAGGCAGCATTTTAACACATAAAAATCCTCATCATACTTTATTGTTAGTACTGTAAACAAATGAGCTTCCACTAATGATTTATTATATAATGTTATAAAATGTGCGATGTTATTCTGTATTTTTATCGTACGGTTGGGCATTCATTTATAGCACACAAAAAAAGTATAAATAGACATATAGATTTTAGCTGAAACCAATAAAAGAGACATTTATGGAGAAATCATGTTTGTGTCAGGACACAAAGGGGATTATGGGTAATGCAGTCCTCAACTTGATAAACAAAGCACAGTTTATGCTGTGCTCTGACTCTCCAGACGCTCCCAGTCAGGAGGCTCACAGCCAGCTCGATGCTAATCATGTGATGCTGGAGCAGGAAAAGCAGAAACAAAGTAGGTTTGGCGGCCGTCTGTGATGAACGGACGGCGAGTGACGTCATTCCAGGGCAGGAATCTGAGATTAGAGCCGGGATTAGTTCAGTCTGATGAAGGACTTGTTGAGCACACGGGTGGAAAACAACGAACCACAAACAGTGAGCTGGCTCAGACTTTACAGGTCTTTAAATGCAGCAGCTGATCAACAGAAGGAGCTCGCTGCTTGTGGTGATGGAGGAGAGCTGATATTCGTCTCTTCGTTACGGCCCTGCGTGGAGTCCTGCGATGCCCTCGGTGAGCGCTTCTAACAAACTGCAGGGCCGGGATGAAGTCCAAAATCTTTTACGGCCGACCCGGGTGGTGTGATGACACAGTTACACTAAAATGAAAGCCAGCCCTCGCGGACGGCTCTGTAGGGTAATCCGTTCAGACAACCACAACTTCAACACAAGGCTGAAATGAATGAACACGGTAGGTCCTCACCTGCGTCCTGTTCCACATCACAGAGGCCCTGGAGTGTCCCAGCTTGTTCCTGCACGGTCCCTTATCATAATGTCTCAGGAAGATATCACCCTGCATTCAAACACACGCGCACGCACGCACGCACGCACGCACGCACACACACACACACACACACACACACACACACACACACACACACACACACACACACACACACACACACACGCATGTAATAAGACTGGAGATGGACTAAACAGGTGGTTAGTCTGCGTGGTTACGCTTCATGTTGTGGTGTAAACGGTGTATCAGTCATGAGACTCACGTCCAGACTCTGCAGACAGTACCAGCAGAAGGTGTGTTTGCAGCTCTTGCACAGCATCTGTGCACAACCCTGGTTCCTCTCGATGTACACACCGCACATAGGACACTGCTTGATGGGCGTCTCGGAGTCGCTGTCGGAGCGGGACCTGTGTGTCAGGAGAGACATCAGTGACGGCGTTAATAGGAGTTAACGTCGGAGTATGAAGCCGTGACGGCCTCAGGAGGAATGTGTGTTTAGCAGCAGGGTGAAGGGTCAGTGCCTACTTTCAACTGGGTTCATTATTTTGGGAAGCAAAGGTATGAGAGCAGTAGTCCCAAAGTACAATGCAAGACTGTAACTACTGCTGGCCTTTAAGTCTGACTCAGGGTTTCAATAACACTATAAAATAAACAAGGCTGAGTCACACATTCTTACATTTATTGTCGAATGAATTGCTTTTGTGGCCAGGATGACGAGCTCTAACACTCTGGTTCGCACATTTACAAACATAATGAGCAACATTAGCGTGCAGTTGGACCAACATTTAATCTCCTTTGAGCTTTGCAGTAAATATCTGGCTCTCTAGCGAGCCCCTCTGTTGGGCTGCTGCTGTGGTGTCGGCTTAAAGGAGCTTTCCTGCCTGTTGCAGCTGGAAACTACGATGAGATGAGAGCTTCGAAGAAATACGGCGAAGACACGGCCCTCAAAACCAAAACAATGAAATGAAAGACGCTAAAACGCTCCACAGAGCTTGGGATGAAAAAAGTGTGATTATCCTCATCTAATGTGAAGATGTCTGGTTGCAGAACGCTTTGAAGGCGGGGCTTTCTGATGTCAATCAACTGTGCTGAAGCCAGAAACGATGAACAAAACTAGAGAAACGTGATGAAACCAACAAACCAAAAGATTGTTGTGAATAAACGCATTGTTAAATTAGTTTTAGTTTTTTTTTTATTAACATGAAAAATATTCCGTTAAGTGGTCCCCAAGCTGTTGTAGGTTTTGTGCTGAGAGAAAATAATACTGGTTGAACAGAAGTGACACTTCTAAAAAGTCCTCTCAAACATGAAGACACTGTCAGGCTGATACAATAAGTGAAACTGGAATAACAAGTCACGGCGATCGTGGGGCGAGACTAGGAAAAAAAAGTTACAGAATATATAACAGGAATTTAAAAGAATAAAGCTGGAGGTTGGCTTTATTGAGTGTTTGGTGGGGCGTGGGTTGTTTCTGGGGAATGCAGTATTTTTGAAATCCCAGCTACATCCTGGGCACAAACACGAATCCAAAACCCTCTGCAGCCGGAGATTTATGAATATTATGCTCTGAAACTCATATGTGCGGGTCGCTGTCCTCGTCCCTGCTGCAGAGACCAGCGCTTCACCGCAGTGCACAGCCTGCTGCTGTACAGCCAACCGACTGGCCCGCTGCCTGTCCTCCTCCCTTTGGCACCGAGACAATGGAATTCCAATATAACTCCCCGATGACATCAGTCAGTCTGGCAGAGCTCGGAGCAGTAATGTAGCTGAACAACAGGGACAACACAGAGGGCACTGCCGAGGAAGACTAAGCTATTAATCCTGAAATAATGGTTTTATTCATCACAGGGCTTCTGCTGGGGGACGAGGAACTCTACATCACTGAAATAATCCAGTCAGTAAACATCCTGCCTCAATAACTGTCAGCTCTTTTATATATATATATTAGAAAAAAGAGGAGCATGGGATTTTCCTCATAATATAGAAGTTATGAAAAGTTATGCAAATAATATCTTATAAAAAGTATAATTAGTCAAACTTTGTGTACTTGTGGTTCACAGTTAGTTTACAGCAGTAACAAGTGTGTCTTTGTGGATCCTGAACTAACACGCATCCTGCTTTCAGCCCGGTATCATGTTCAAAGTGCAGCTCTGACCGGCGGCCAGCTGACTGACCTTCTTTCATGAGAGGGCGACATCATGGGCTGTTGCTCTGGGCAGGCGTGGCCGTCCTGCCAGCGCCCCCTACAGCCGGAGCAGAAGACGGCGCGGCAGGTCGGGCAGGGCACGGCGGCGGGTCGGCCCTCGGTGCTCGGCTGCATGCTGCACACCGCCTGGCACTCCAGCACCGGGCACCAGGCTCTACCGGGGTCCAGCGTCACTTCTGGGGAGCAGAAACACAGGAAATACACTTCAAAATAAGGTTCAATTGTTTGTTATGGAGGCTAGATTTCTATGTCATCAGATCATTTCGACTTATCCGCATTGTCACTACATAAGAGATATTGTTTGTGTTATTTCTAAAGGGGGGGGGGGGCTGTGATATGAGTATCATCTTTAAAATTATTTTATCAATCAGGTTATAGTTTGGATGTTCTTCTGTTTTATATCCTTGTAAACAGAGTGACGTTGGGTTTTGGACTGTTGGTGGGGGAAAAAAAGAATAAAAAATACAACTGTTGACTGCAAAAAAATGAATGTATAAAAAAAAAAGTCACTACAATAACTGACAACAACAACAGATCGTTTACCTCAGACGATGAAAACTGAACCGACTTCTGACAGAAGCATGTGCTTTGTGCTAAATGCTAACATCAGCACGCTCCCACTGATAATTGAACTGTCTACCGGTAATTGGAAGCAGGTTATGTTTATTATGTTTTAACATCTTGTGAGCATTTGCTGAAAAGTATTTGAGTAAAGCTGAGACTGATAGAAATGTAGCATGTGGCTGAAAACATCTGACAGAAGCAGTCTTCTAATTTTTATTATTTTTCTGAGAAGGCTTCCTGGAAAATATGATCTATAAATGTTCTAAGAAATTTGATCCAAAATAAAACCAGCTATCATGAGGTAACTCGGACCATTTACTCATACTTGAATACGTGAATCATAACTGATGGGAAACGCAGTTTCACAACAGTATGCACTTTGCACTTCCAACAATATGAGTCTTATGATTTATAGCTAAAGTAAACAATAGCTAATATTGGCCTCGCAGACCAATACAGCTGCAAGGCAAATCAACCTCAAGTGGCAATTCATGAATGTCAACAGAAAGCTACTTGAAGCGTCTCTCAGCTCTCCGGCAGAGAACAAACACTTCCACAGTTTATAGTGCACCTGGCCAGACACACATCACACACATTACTGTAATTATAACGTTAAATAGATCAACAGAATCCAGATAGAAACATGGATCTGTAGCAGCGGTTATTATTATTACTGGAGCAGAGCAGGAGGACAAAGGGCAGGAGGCCCAACACTATGCCAGGCATGTGAGCCTCAACCCAGTGACCTGAAATAGCCCACCGCGCCTGCCAACATGTGAACGCAACAATACCGACCTCTCTCAAACTTCAGACGCTGGTACAGCTCCACATGATCAGCTGCAGCCAAGCTGGCAATCTGCAATCACAGAGCACAGAGCGAAGCTTCAGTCAGTTCATTTCCCTCAGGGATCTCAGGTGTATGAAAAAAACAGGATTTTGGATATTCAACTTTATGAGGTTCATATGAAGTTCTTTGAAACGCAGCATCTGTTTTGAACCACAGTGGGTATTCAGAAAACAACCAGATGAAAATGAGTCTGTTGTTGCTGCCAGATCATCTGGATCAGATGGTCACCTAGCAACTGCAATGTGCTGCATTGTATCCAAGACACCTCAGCAGGCAGTGAACAGACACGGGTCGACAAAACAAGGGTGGATTGATGTTTTATAGAAACAAAATAAACTGCAAACTACTATTAAAATGCCATTTTTCATTTTAAGTAAAATCTTTATGTTTGTTTAACATCTGCCTGATTTCATTGCTGCGTTACAGGAGACAGAAATTATACAATCAAAACAATTGTATTTTAGACTGAGGGACCATGAATACTAGTCAGACTGGGATTTTTCCACAGTGAGTGTCTTAAAAGTTGTGTTCAGATGAGAAACACATCACAGGAGCAGAACTTCCAGTTGTGTGCTAGTCAGCATTTTGAGTTTCTTCACTGAAGTGGTTCACATTACTTCATTTTACTCTGCACTGAAAAACAAGTAGAATTTCCTCAGAAATGTACACAGCATTTACGCAACTCACAGTCTAACACACAGCTTTCAAAACAAAAGGGTGAAACTTCAACGTCACGCTTCTTCAGAGGTGTGATTGCAGCATTCAGGACTGAACACAAACTGGAGGAACAAGCAGCTGAGAAATTCTAGGAATGATCCACAACCAAAACAATAACGATGCTGACATGTTTCCAGGAAACAGGCCGTACCTCAGAGTCCAGGAACATGCCAGTCTGCTGGCACGCCATATCTGGGCAGGTGATGGGCGCCCCCCCGCCCTCCATTATGGCGAGCTGAACATACTGCTGCAGACACTGGAGAGGGAAGAACAACATGGCAGCATTAGACTGCTGAGAGCTGTCCCACAATGCATCACAGCAAACAGCTATTGATCTCTACTGTCTGAAAAGGAATACACAACATATTATAAAAATAAACAGGTATCATGAAACGAGTAAAATGAAAACAAAGCAAAGGTAAAAACGAGCTGTTGGAAAAGCAGGAGGACCTAAATGTCACAGAAACACGAGTTCATCATCAGCACTCACACGTCAAAAGTCATGTGTTGCCTCAACCATGAAGTCTGGAAAGGTTGCAGGAACTTTGTTGCGCAAAGGGAGACAGCTATGAGGAACAGAAAGTCAAATCATAGAAATATCCCTTTTCTGTAAAGAAAAAACAAAACTCGGGCAGAAGTCGTACTGGTTCTACATGAACACAAGGATCAGATAGTAAAAGAGATATTTCACGTCAATACAAGAACAGAGAAGCAGAGGTTTTCCCCTCTTCCTCCTGTGTGTGTGTGTGTGTGGGGGGGGGGGCAGAGATTAACACCTGCCTCTATCTGGGCTCTGCTGGGTTCAGAGATGCCGGCAGGAACAGACCTCTGTACTCCCACGATAAATAAATCAGCTGTTTTCTAAAGATAGCACTCCTGCTCTCATAAACTCACTCTCACTCCGTTTGTGAGCTGATAAATCACTGAAAATGTAGACGGGAGGAGAAGTCGGCCAGACCTGTGTTGAAACCACTTCATTTCACTAAAATGGAAATGTGCTAGATTTGCCTATAATGAGGATCTATTTTAAGGTCTTAAAGCAGGAAGTGGCGCTGCAACAAGGAGCATCTCCTCATATACACACTGGACATTTGCCTAAATTACTGAGATAAAAAGTCTGCTGTTGGATCACTTCACGGCCTACAGAAAGACTCAAAGCATGAGCAATAATTCTGTTCCTGTTACAAAGGTTGACAGGTTTCATTCTCATAACAGCTCATGTTGTACAAACATTTGGATCAAACATAATCTACTGTAAATACGTCTTTAATAAACCGCCCACCTCCGTCTACCTACCGCTGTGCAGTAGATGCACCTGCAGCTCTGCAGGTCCTTGGTGGCTGCAGAAGGCTGCTCGCTGAGGCACAGCTTGCAGAAGACTTCTTCTCCCAGCAGGGGGTCAGCGCCCGCCTGAGGAGTGTCCGGTGCCTCAGGTGTGTCCGGTGTGTCCGGTGCCTCAGGTGTGGTGTGTCCGGTGCCTCAGGTGTGTCCGGTGCGTCCGGTGCCTCAGGTGTGTCCGGTGTGTCCGGTGCCTCAGGTGTGTCCGGTGCCTCAGGTGTGTCCGGTGCCTCAGGTGTGTCCGGTGCCTCAGGTGTGTCCGGTGTGTCCGGTGCCTCAGGTGTGTGTGTCAGGTGTGTCCGGTGCCTCAGGTGTGTCCGGTGCCAAGCGCCGCGTCACCCAGCTCGGGGTGGGACTCCCGCTGGCCATGGTGGGGACGAGGCAGGCAGGCGGGGGGGAGTGAGGGTGGGGGGGGGGGGTCAGGCTGCTTCTAGCCCTTCTGCTGGGCACGGACAGGAGCTTCAGCCTCCATGTTCCTGAAAGCAAAGACAACACGGATGTATTTGTCCATTCAGGGTTGGAGGAACTGGAACACCAACTCTGATGAGTTCACTGAGCCATGAATTAGTCACGGTTAGAAATGACTGGTGCGTGAAGCAGGATGTGATTATGTGTGATTACTGGGGTGTTATTGATCCCTCGTCAACATCCTTTTTTTTCTACATATATTGGTGTCATTTATGAGGCCAGAGTCTGATGTCTGTTCAGCAAGCCGGTTATCGACCAGCTCATTCTGACAGGACGGATCGATGGTCGCGTCACTTTTAGAAACATGGTGACGCTGCAGGCTGCTGTGGCCTCAGCAGTGAACACAGCAGACACACAGGAAGGAAGGCGGAAAGAGGAAGAAATGAAATGAAACCTTTTGTAATAAACTGTTATGATATGATAGCATTGATGAGCTACATTTCAGTTGCTGCAGCGGGCTGAAGTATTAACAGTCCGCATGTCGGCACATCAGTGAGTCTGGAACTGCACGCTAACATGCTAACGGTTAGCAGGTAATCATGTTCACCATCTTAGTTTCATGTTAGCACGTTAACGCTGTGGATTAACACAAAGCGCCGCTGAGGCTGCTGATGCCATCAGACGGACATGAACCGAATGTCAAGGCAACACGCTGGTTGTGGGACGGCTGCAAATCTCTTGGTGTCCCGAGAAGATGCAGGACCAACAAACACAGACTGGTTCATCCTCTGAGGACCACGAAAGCAGAATTTGGAGGAAAGCCTCCCAACAGCTTTCTCGATATTTCAGTTTTTTTGTCGACCATCTTGATCATCTTGACCATCTTGATCATCTTGACCATCTTGACCATCTTGACCATCTTGACCATCTTGACCATCTTGATCATCTTGACCATCTTGACCATCTTGACCATCTTGACCATCTTGATCATCTTGACCATCTTGACCATCTTAACCATCTTGACCATCTTGACCATCTTAACCATCTTGACCATCTTGATCATCTTGACCATCTTGACCATCTTAACCATCTTGATCATCTTAACCATCTTGACCATCTTGACCATCTTGACCATCTTGATCATCTTGACCATCTTGATCATCTTGACCATCTTGACCATCTTAACCATCTTGACCATCTTGACCATCTTGATCATCTTGACCATCTTGACCATCTTAACCATCTTGACCATCTTAACCATCTTGACCATCTTGACCATCTTGATCATCTTGACCATCTTGACCATCTTAACCATCTTGATCATCTTGACCATCTTAACCATCTTGACCATCTTGACCATCTTAACCATCTTGACCATCTTAACCATCTTGCTGCAGCACGATGTGGAAAAGTGGATCCAAGCATCTGTTACTTGCAGTCTGGTGTGTTGTAACTCCTTGTTGTCCGGACGTCCCTCCAACAGACGCAGCAGCACATCACATTTCTACCATATTAACTTCTCTTCACTGACTTCCCATAAAATCAAGAACTGAATTCAAAACTCTTCTCCTAACTTACAAAGCTCTTAGAGGTGGAGCTCCATCTTATCTCACAGATCTTATACCATCATATTATCTTCCGTCTCAGTCCTTGGCTGCTGGAGGTTCCCAGAGTTTCCAGATGTAGAACAGGAGGCTTCAGCGTTCAGGAGGCAGACGCCTTCTCTACTTTAAGGTGAGGATTAAGAACTGAAACTTTCCTATTTGACAAAGCTTATCGTTCCGTACTGGTGACGTTGTTACAGGCTGATGCTGTTAGAGGACCTCCCAGGATGCACTGAGCTCTCACAACAGTTTCATCTCATTAACGCCATGCTTTCTCTGTCCTGTACTTCGGTTTACTGTTTGTTGTCTCTTCTCCTTGCTTGTGTAGTGTTGTGCTTGTTTTGCAGGTATCCGTGGTCCTGGAACAGGACCGGGACCGACCTGGACCTGGTCCTGGTCCTGGTCCTGCAGCTGCATGTTTCTACTCTGTGATCCCTGGCCTCACCAGCAGTTTACTGTCTCTCGGATCATTAAGAGCCTTGAAATAACCTTTGTTGTGATTTAGCACAATGTAAATAACTACAATATTATTGAATTGACTTCCACCTTTGGTTATCAGACATTATTCCCTCCACAGCAGGAAAGAGGTGGCTGGACAATAAAAACTCTAAACCGGAGTTAAAGAGAACCAAAGTCACCAAACCCCCAAAATTATCCCTTTGGTTCGGTCCAATCTCAAAAAGCCTGAGAAAGAATAACACCATATCTGGGATTTGCGATTAATCCCGTGAATAACTGGTTGGACACAGAACAGGGTCACACAGGAAACTGTGGCGTTAGAAACACACTCTGCAGCCTGAGCGGCTGTTGAAATCTCACATTGTTCTGTGCTGCAGCAGACTGTAAAAGTTGGCGAGAAACTTTGGAGCAGCTCGATGGATGCGGCCGCCGCCACCACTGTCCCACATGTTCACCGAGTGCTCTTTTATTATCGATCAGCGGCGGCTCGGCTCACGTGCAGATCACGGAGCTTGTCGAGCTGGTGGCGTTGTGCCTGCTGCTATTTCTGCACCGTCACGTCCTGCACTACTTTCAGCCAGACGAGCTGAGCCGGCTGCTGTCGTCGTCATCCCACGGCGCCGCCGGCCTGTCCTGTCTGCCTCAGCACAACCAGCCTGTGGTCTCATGTTGCAGACAAACAACTTTCATCAGAAGTAAACAGGCTGGAGATTACCTGGGAAACCATTCAACAACAGAGCAGACTCATGTGAAGTGTTTCTATGCCAGAATAACAACTGATATGATGATATAAAGCAGTTTGACTGTGAATCAATACTTCATCTGATTCTAAAGCAACATAGTGATCAGATTTAAATTGAAACAAAAGAGGATTAGACCACAGTTTGTTTCACAGGCAGAATATTTGCATATGAGACTAAACTAATCTACAAACATCCCTTCCAGTACTGGCCTCTTCCTGATTGCACTCCCTGCTCCCAAAAAGACCAAACCTGAACCTCCACTTCTGGAGCTCCATAATCAACCCCCCCACCCCCCACCCCCCTGAGCACGCAGTTTCTTTTGGAGGTGGCCGTTCTCTGATTAGCAGTCCTGGCGGATCAAGGTTTCGATGTGCATTCCAGACACAGAGGGGTTGGTGGTTGGTGGTGAGGCCGAATCAAAGCATCATTGTTGACCAGAGAGGCAGAAACGGAAAACCAGATCTGCCCAGTGAAAAGCTGCTGCTGCTGCTTTTCCACAGAACACCACTGTGTTGTGGAAGGAGGCAGCTGGGAGAGGGAGCCTTCAGGGGGGGTGCAGAGCAGGAAGTGAAGGGCATCATTTGTACAGCTGCAATCACTCCCTGTCTGCCTGCCTGCCTGCCTGCCTGTCTGCCTGCCTGCCTGTCTGCCTGTCTGTCTGTCTGCCTGCCTGCCTGCCTGCCTGCCTGCCTGCCTGCCTGCCTGTCTGTCTGTCTGTCTGTCTGTCTGTCTGCCTGCCTGCCTGCCTGCCTGCCTGCCTGTATGTCTGTCTGTCTGTCTGTCTGTCTATCTGTCTGCCTGCCTGCCTGCCTGCCTGTCTGTCTGTCTGCCTCAAACATGAGAACGTACAGTTGTGAAAATAGAAGACTTTGTCTCGTGTGCAGCAGTTTAAAACCAATCAGTTTGTTGGATACTGAACAGGTAAATGTGATTTAAAGGTATTTGGCCTGTTCGCTGTGGTTTGCACATGTTCACACCGGGTCTAACATCTAATCTGACATCTACCCGGCGGATTGTCGGCTCCTCACTGCCAAAGCTGAGGGATATCCCCTCGACCATCTTTACAGATGGGCAGATAAGAAGAGGAAGCCCCTTCACACCCTTATCACACCCCTACCACACCCTACCACACCCTGATCACACCCTGATCACACCCTGATCACCCCTTATCACCCATTATCACCCCCTATCGCCCCCTGATCACCAGCCTCCCCTCCGCAGGCTCAGGGTCATACCTGCTTCCCCAGGGAAACAAACAATGGCTGAACTGCTGCTGCTATAACTATGGGATAATGAGCAATACTATTTTTACTGTTTATAGTTTTTGTACAGAGCGATGCACATTTTATTATATTTAATCTATATATATGCTGCCATACGAAACTTCGTTGTGTATTTACATGTAATGACAATAAATAATATTTTGCGGACCACAAACAATCTGACACATCTGCATTCCCGTCAAGGTTGCGCACGAGCACAGGTCAAATCTGACAACCTGAAGGTTTTGATTTCAGAAACAGCTCCGCTGGTGCGCAGTGATGCCGAAAAAAGCCCCCGAAAGGTGCTGAACGTACCTCGGATGTGGACCACTGGGTGTAGGAGCAGCTCGAGTCCAGATCCGCAGCCGCAGTGCTCTTCTTCCTGAGCCACCGACACATGTGTTGAGACAGTCTGCTGCTGTAATAACCTGCTGCCCCGGTACGCCCCGGTACGCCCCGTTCACACACGCACCGGGCTTACGGGAAAACTAAAAACATGTTTCAGCGTCCTGTTCGCTCCTGTCTGGCCTGTGGGTGTGTGTGTGCGCTGGTGTGTGTGTGTGTGTGTGTGTGTGTGTGTGTGTGTGTGTGTGTGTGTGTGTGTGTGTGTGTGTGTGTGTGTGTGTGTGCGCGCGCGTGCTCGTGTGTGTGTGTTGGCTCTGCTGCTGCGTCTCGTTCCCATCCAGGAAGCTGAACTCGCTCCACTCATCTCTTGACTGCTCCTGCTGGTTGTTTCACTAAACTCACGCTGCTTTCAGGTGCACTCGGAAAAATGCACGCCGTGAGCTGCACAGGAACACACGGTCAGAATAAACATCCTCTACGTCCAGTTTGTTGCTTAATTGCTGACTTGGTATAATTTTGTAGAATTATTTATAGATTACCTGACACTATTAATTAATGTAGGTGAAGTTTAAACTGTTAGGATCCATCTTATAGTTGCATTCAAACTGAGGCTATTACAACGATATAATGGGTGTAAGTGAACGCATCACAAAATGTAAATAGATTGAACAAAAGCACAATTTTGTGCCTCAAGGACACGTTAATGACCCAGTGACATGAGGACACCTTAAAGACTCTTCTAACCTCCAAAATATTCAGTTCATTGCACAGGAACAATAAATACAGTCTGTGGTAGTAACTGTCTCTTACAGGTCACCATCTTTGTTTTGGTTTTGATATTAAGGGCTAATGTTGGCAAATGGGTTAAAAATCTTTATTTTATTTTTTTTATCATTTAGTGGATGGAAGATGGTGTTTCTGCTTTTAATACATCAGTATGTTATAAAAGATCTGGTTGTGTCAGACATGTTGGTCAGTTAACTTTTGAACAGCTGAGCTGATAAAACCAGCTTCCCAGCAGGAACGTTTCTCGCTCCTCAAATGCCAACAGACTGGAGTCAGGCAGGTGTTTGGATCTGTGGGAGATGAAGTCCAAAAACACAATTACTGCTTATCACAATAGACGCCATCAAAGAGAACAAAACAGGACTGGAATTTTAGCCTAAATATAAATTTTTATTTTATGATCTTATTTGTACTTTTTACACCACTGCATTTATCTGACAGCTACAGTTACAAGTTAAGTTCAGTTACAAGTTACTTTAAAAAAAATTACATTAAAAAGTAGAGTATTGTAAAATATTACTGTAGTTCCACTAAAAAGACATTTCCCCCAAACCTCTCTGATGGTTACATTTTAATGGTTTGAGGCCCGAAGAAAATGATCCAATATTTATCAAACAAGCAAATATCAGAGGGAAAATCCTCCCAAAATTAAATTGAACATACAGTGCATCCGGAAAGTATTCACAGCGCTTCACTTTTTCCACATTTTGTTGTTACAGCCTTATTCTAAAATGGATTAAATTCATTTTTTTCCTCAAAATTCTGCATGATGATAACGTGAAAAAAGTGTGTTTAACATTTTTGCAAATCTATTATAAAATAAAGAAGCAGCAGCTGCAACATGTCATTGCTATTTATGTGATAAGATTTCAGCCTATATAATAATCAGTCAAAATAGTGTTGAATGTGTTTTGATATTGATATTTATCGTTTTTAATCCTTTGTTATGTGCTTTCATAATGATTGGTTCTCTTTTTATCGAAGCTTTTGTTTTTGACACTTCCAGCGATTGTTTTTACAAGATGCCACAATTAAAATGGATTTCTTTACTATCACATTATTACACTTCAAAAGTATCACGTTTAAAAGCTTTGATTCTCTGATTACAGTGAGCACTGTAAGCAGCTCAACCACAAGCCAAAACCTGTTTGCATACCAGTTGCGTCATTTCTTGCTCTTCATTCAGTGACATCTTATTTGTGAGCATAAACAACATTTATGATGAGAACTGCTTTGATTTGATCCATTGGGTTAATGAAGGCTGTATTCATGTGCTGTATTTGAACGATGAACGTTGCATCTGTAAACTGCAGCGGACAAATGAAATATTTGTCTAAAAGTAAAGGCAAGTTTAGTTAGACATATGACATAACTTAATCGTCTATAACAGTACGTGCTGTATATTGTGTCGAACACGTATTCGTACTGAGACTCCCGTTCAGATGTGACTGAGCATTTCCTCCGGCTCAGGGTTCAGCTCGGAGAAACCTCTTCTCGGAAACCCCACGTTGAAGTGCGCATGTGCCGTTTTCACCGGGGACTTTTTCGAGAAACTCTGTATATGAGCCGGTGTGAGATCTTTTAGGAGGACAATATCACAACCACACGAATGATGAACAACTCGAACGGTCCCTCTCTGAATCCTTTCATTAACAGCACGTTTACAATGAAGAAAGAAACAGCGTCTTTTAACCAGGTGAGCTTCTGAAGTATTTCCACTACTGCGCATGAGTGGCTCTATCTGAGTATGTCGTTCTTCTGTTTATTATATCTTTTATATATATATGTATATATATGATCAGTCCTTGAATTAAATATATACAAATACAATGCTCAGGTGTGATGTACTTTCAGAACGGTTTCTCCGTCCAACTTTAGCCTCCACTATAACTACATTTCCGTATTTTGTTTTCGAACGTGAAAACAAGTTTCCGTCCTCCGACCTGCAACTGAAAGTGCACGTGACCCAGAAAGCCTGCGCCGAGCATCAGGTGCTTTCTGCCGAAAAGTCCGACACGAGCCGCACGCAGATGAAACCATCGCTGTTTTAAAACATGACAGAAAATACGATGTTGTCTTCGTCCAGGTGATGACCAAAGCCTCCAGCATGCGCAGGATCCTCCAGGTGATGCAGCAGGTGGCGCAGAGGGGCTACGTCAGAGCCTGTGAGCTGCTGTGCCTCTCTGTGGACTCTCTGAGGTGTGAAAAGGCCATCTGCTGCTCAGGTAACCTCTCTTCTTGTGACTTGAATGCTTTGTTACACCAGTTTGTGTGCAGAGTGTCTTTGTGTCTAAAAACAAGAAGTGATATTTCTGTGCTGCCTGATAAGCTGGCAGCATGGATGTTAGAATATAAATTATGATGAGCATGAATGTAACTTTCACTGCATTTACAGCTCAAAGCCATCAGCCCACGGAGGACAGAGACAAACAGGGTAACGTCACATTTCTGGTTTTACAAAATAACGTTCTCGTCCTCAAATCTTTCGTTTCGTGTTCTCGTCGTCTCATTTTCTTTACATCTAAAAGCCAACTTTTTATTCTTATTTTCACATTAGCCTTGTAACACAGACTTAGTGGCATCCCACAATGCATTTCATTACTCATAGATTGTAGTGAAATAATCCTCTGGATCCACTGATTCTTGAAACATACAGAGTACTTTTCCATCAGTTACTGCTGCAGTTTGGGACCAACTCGTTCTGGGCTCAGAAGATTTGACATGAACAACAATAATTTGTGCTAAAGTCATATAGAGTCAGAAAATAGCTTTTATATCGTTTCCGTATCTTCAGGAACTTTGACAAGTGACAGTGATGCCTTTCTGCTATTGCATTACTCTGGAACGACAACTTCCCGTTTTCATATTCTCTTCCCTTTTCTCCCTTTCCCCGCCTCGCCCACTCACAAACAGCTCAACCCTGGAACTCGCCGTCCACCATCCTGATCGTCAACATCAGCAACTCCACCTTGATCGACTGCGCCATCGGGAGCGACGCGTACCCGTCCGCCGTGGCTGAACGTCAGCCTCTGATGCAGGAAGCCGGGCTCTTCATGCACGGTGGGTAACAGCCAGGAAATCTCTCCTTAAAAGCTGCACTTTATATCCACATCAGCTCTCACATGGCACTCCTGAGACCAAATAGTCTAACCAGCTCTTGTGTTACAGATCAGATGAGGTGCAGCTGCAGCTGTGGACAGCAGGGGGCAGCAGAGACCGCTCCCCCTCCTCCTCCCACTCCTCCTCCTCCTCTTCCTCCTCTCCTCTGTCCTCCTCCGGCAGCAGAGCAGTTGACCATCAGCATCCACAGCTCCCACCTCAACTGCGTCATCATCGGAGACAACAACTACCTGCACGCTGAGCAGAGCGAGCTGGACTGAACGCAGACGGACCACGAATGGGAGGCTTTGGCCACACACACACACACACACACACACACACACACGCACACGCACACGCACACACACGCACACGCACACACACACACACACACCAGTCTGTGACAGGCTTACAACTTCACCTCAGTATTACGTCAATGTCTCCACGAACATTTTTTGGGATCATTTATCTTTGTCATTCAGGGTGCATCTTAGTTCACCGTTTAATCAGTTCATCTGTGAAGTGTTTTTTTCAGTTATATCAATAATTGTTTGATATATAAATGTCAAAAGACCAGAAAAATATGAGCTAACATATCATGTGCGTGTCTAAGATATTCAGTTTAATATCATAAAAGAGTAAAAACACATTGAATAAGCAGAAAAATGAAGTGAAGTGAAGTGCTGACTAATTACTTCCCACATTTTGACGTCCTGACTGACGTCTGTTGCCGTTTGCTCCGGTTTCAGTTTTGATCGTCAGACCTGACATTTATGATTTAGAAACAAAACCATAAACCTCCTTCCAGTGTTGTGATAATTCAGTCCACTCAGACACACGTCAGCTCCGTCAGCTCTTTTCCTAAAATATAAAAAGTGTTTCCTGTTTCACAACGTCGGGTCTTCTGCTCCTCGGTCAGACGGAAGCGCTTCCAGTTCGGAAGCAGTTGGACATTTTAGCACGTTGAGTTTCAGTGACTCATCTCTGTCACTTGTTCTCATATCAAACAGATGCTGTGTGTCTGTGTCTGATGTCTTATCATGTCCTGATAAAGGCTTCTGCTCGATGTATGGCCTATGGTCATTAACTGTAGACTACTCAGTCGTGATCGCTGCTGGAAGTCATTTACATTTCCTGCATTTATGCGTTTGGTGTTATTTAAACTTTATGACATGACATTTCTGTTCAGAACGTGCTGTACATAAATAATAAGATAAGAGGACCTTGAATCATGATGCTACTATTGTGCCCACTGATAAGTTCATATACGATGCTGAAATATTGTTTGGTACCAGCTGACTTGTTGATGTTATTGTGGGATTATTGTTATTGTTTGTGAATGACAAAAATGTTTTTTACACTTTCAAATAAAGAAGATACAGAAAGTTTCCCATGTTGCTGGTCTTCGTTGAATTCTAAACATGATGTCAGAGTCATTTCTTCTTCTTCTTTGCTGCCTTCTGTCTTTTCTTGCGTCCGTGTGCTTCCTTCAAGCTGCCGAGGCCGCGGCGGACGGTGCAGCCTCTCCACCAGGCCTGCAGCTGCACACAAACAGGAATCAGAGCACCGAACAACAACAACAACAACAACACCACCACCACCAGGACCTAAAAGAGCATGAAGGCTGGTGGATCTGAGCTCTGATTGGATGTCGTTACCTTGGTCGCAGCTCTGGCCTCCGCCTGCAGCAGGCGCTCTTTCTCCTGCTCCTCCCTGTCCTCCAGCACCACCTGCTCCATCTCCTGGAACTGAAACCAACAACTAATTAACCTCCACGGAGCCGTCAGCTGTTCGGCACCGGGAGCTGCTCACCTTCGTCCTCATCTCCGTCAGCCTGTCCAAGTTGCTTGTCCTCTCGCGGCAGACGTCTTCCAGCTGTTCCTTCTTCTCCTGCAGCATCTGCTCGGAGCGCCGCTGCAGCTGCTGCTTCTTCTGCTGCAGCTCCTGATCAGCGACAACACCGGATCAGCTGCAGCGGTCCACACATCAAATACTAACGGTAGAATTAATAAACACGCCCTGGATGGTAAACCACAATACTAATACTAATACTAATACTAATACTAATACTAATACTAATACCGGAGAGGAAACCGAAACGGGTTCTGTGTTGGTCCACTTGTTGAATAAACGTGTTCTGATGTTCCCGGTCAGCAGAACTACTTCCAGCATGTTTTATCATTCATAGTGCAGTTACATTAAAGATGGAAATACTGCATTTATCTACACTCTTCGTTAGAGCCCAAGGGATTTTTGATTGACCAATTTAATTGTCCCACATTGACTGATCACAGGTGTTCCCGTATCAATATATATTTGGACCCATAGACTCCAATGTGAAACCTTTTTTATACACAAAGCAGAATAAGATGTTTGGGGTGATTTAGAAATTGTTCTATTCGTGTGTTTGTTTTTAGGATTTGGACTCAAAAGTTTATCATCAACCTGTAAAATATCCTGCCTTCATTACACTTCTTCATCACAAGTCTTTGTTCACCATATGTCGGTCAATATGTTGATATCAACATACTTTGACCTCCTTTTAATCCAGACAACATTGAACTTTTCCTAAACAGCGAGGACACAACAGGATGATGTTCGTGGTGGTGTTGCAGCACCAACCTGCTGCTCCTCCTGCAGGAATTTCATGACAAACTCATGAGATCTCATCTCCTCCTTCAACTGCGTCTCCAGCCGCTGAGACAGAAGGACATCATTTAGACATTTAACATGGAGTCTAAAGTCCTGGTTGTTTGTTAGAGGGAAGGAGGGACTGGATGGACAGTTGGACACACCTTCAGCTCGTCCCTCAGCAGAGTCTCAGCCTGGCAGGTCTCTCTCTGGGTCTGCTGGACCTTCTGCTCGGTGCTGCTCTGCTCAGCCGTCTTCTTGCCGTCCAACTTTGACTTCTGCCTCATCAGCTCTGATTTCAAGTGGGAGCAGAGAGACGTCCTTTCCTGAGGGACAGACATCAGACCCCCATAACGTTTGAGTTTGTTCTCAAAGAAAGGGTCAGTTCGCCCATATTCTCCCTCCTCCCTCAGCCATCGGTGAAGACTCCGTTTCTCACCCTCAGTTCCTCACACATGTGTTGGAGCTCGTCTTTCTGTCTCTTTAAGGCCTGTCCTCTCCGTCCCAGCTCGTCCTCCAGCTCTCTGGGTGGAGACAAACTTCAATTAGACTTTTCTCCTCAATGATCTCCCTTTCTCCAGCCTTCTCTCCTCCTCTCCTCCTCTAGCTCTCCTCTGCTCAGAAATCACACCGCTGGATGTCCAGTCAGGCGTCGATGTCCTGAGGACGGCATTTTGTAAACAATTCAGTGATGAACCTTTTCATTTCTTCCTCCTTCTTCTTCTGCTCCTCTTCCTCCACGACCGGCTGCAGACAGCTGAAGGTTTGTTTCTCCTGCAGCTCCAGATGCATCTCAGACATCAGCTCGGACATGCGCTGACTGCAGAGACACGCAGCCAGAGACATGCAGTCAGAGACACGCAGCCAGGGACACGCAGTCAGAGACACGCAGCCAGGGACACGCAGCCAGGGACACGCAGTCAGGGACACGCAGTCAAGGATACGCAGTCAGAGACACGCAGTCAGGGACACGTAGCCAGAGACACGCAGTCAGAGACACGCAGTCAGAGACACGCAGTCAGAGACACGCAGCCAGGGACACGCAGTCAGGGACACGCAGTCAGAGACACGCAGCCAGGGACACGCAGTCAGGGACACGCAGTCAGGGACACGCAGTCAGAGACACGCAGCCAGGGACACGCAGTCAGAGACACGCAGTCAGGGACACGCAGCCAGGGACACGCAGTCAGGGACACGCAGTCAGGGACACGCAGTCAGAGACACGCAGTCAGGGACACGCAGCCAGGGACACGCAGTCAGGGACACGCAGTCAGGGACACGCAGTCAGAGACACGTAGTCAGGGACACGCAGCCAGGGACACGCAGTCAGAGACACGCAGTCGGGGACACGCAGCCAGAGACACGCAGCCAGGGACACGCAGTCAGGGAACAAGTTGATGCAACACAAGTTCTTTGTGTGTTCTGGTTCTACTCACCATTCTCTTCTCAGCACGGTCAGCCGGCGTCTCTCCTGTGCACACACACACACACACACACACACACACACACACACACACACACACACACACACACACACACACACACACAGACACAGACACACACACACAGACACAGACACACACACACACACACACAGACACAGACACACACACACACACACACACACACACACACACACAGACACAGACACACACACACACAGACACAGACACACACACACACACACACACACAGACACGCACGCACGCACGCACGCACACACACACACACACACACACACACACACACACACACACACACACACACACACACACACACACACACACACACACACACACACACACACACACACACACACACACACACACACACACACAGACACAGACACACACACACAGACACACACACACACACACACACACACACACACAGACACACACACACACACACACACACACACACACAGACACACACACACACACACAGACACAGACACACACACACACACACACACACAGACACGCACGCACGCACGCGCACACACACACACACACACACACACACACAGACACACACACACACACACACACACACACACACACACACACACACACACACACGCACGCACGCACGCGCACACACACACACACACACACACAGACACACACGCACACACACACACACACACACACAGACACGCACGCACACACACACACACACACACACACACACACACACACACACACACACACACACACACACACACACACACACAGTTAAGTCATTATTTCAGTCAATACATGTGTCTTACTGAGAGAATAATATCATGAAACATCTGGCCGACAGATGTTCCTCTGGGCTCTGATCACCTGTGCAGCTGAAGTCCCTCGCGGCCTGCTGGCCTTCACGTGCAGACTGTGTCCCAATATGTCCAACTGCAGTGAGCAGTCCTCCACGACAGCTGCCGTCCTGAGACTCTGACTCCGGGACAGAGACATCCTGTGGACAACAGAGATGACCAAAGACAGATAACTTATTTTCAAGTGGATGTTGTTCACAGGATGTGACCTTTCAAAGTAAGAGACATCTACAACGGCGTCTGCTACAGCTAACACTTGAACCGCAGCTTTCCGTTTCATGTCCAACTGATAAAAGCAGTTTCTTACTTTGGTTCTTTCAGTAACTTTAGTTCTCAGTCTGATAATTATTTATTCTTCGACAAAAATCCTTTCAGTTTTTTAAAAACACATCAAACGCCCGCTCGTATTAAACTGACCAGTCTTCGTGTCACTATGGTAACGGAACGCTTTTTTTTCTTGCAACTTTATTGACAAAGTAAAACAACTTTATTTTGTCATCTTTCTGTTTATTTTTAATCATTTAATTTTTTCACAGTGATTGACACAAATTAAACATACCTCATTATTATTATTATTATTATTATTATTATTATTATTATTATTATTATTATTATATTTACAGTTTCCCCTACCATTATACGACTTTGGTGCATCACCGAGGCCAAATGAATGTACAACTGTAAAATCTGTGATGAGCATCAAAACTGACTCAATGACTTTTCCCAGGTGTAATGGTTGTAGTTGCTCCCCACTTGAAATGTTGATCAAGTTTTGTGGTTTTGTTTATTTATCTGCTCTCGTTTTTCAAAATGTTTGAAAAAATTCACACAGATATGGTAACAATTATGGTCAAATGACGTAAATTAAGTTGTGTAACTTTAAGTGAAAAAATAAAACATCTTTGGAGGCCAAATATGTACAACATATTTAGTTGTTCGGCACTAGAAATTGTAAAATGAAACCAAGAAATAAGATGAATATAAAAGTGACTTCCACCAGGAGAAGAATATCCTGCGTTCAGTTTCTATGCTCCATATATCTGGAACAAAGACCCAGAAAGCTGCAGGTCTGCTGAGACTCTCAGATGCTTTAAATCAAGATTGAAGAAGTTTGTGTTTGATGCTACCTTTAATTGAACCAGATTTAAAGATATTGATACATTTCTTGCATTTCCTCATTTTACTATTGTATTTTATTTCTTAAACTGCACTGTAACTTTTATTCTATTTTTACCTTGTTTAATGTTTTAATGACTGTTTTTAATGTTTTAATAACTGTTCTTAATTGTTTGGTAAATGTCCTTTTCTTTTGCGTTATGTTTTGATGCTTTTAATGGTTTTATGTCAAGCACTTTGAATTGCCTTGTTGTTGGAATGTGCTCTACAAATACACTTGCCCTGCCTTGTGTTTTGCATATTTCAAAATAAAACACAGAAGACAGTCGTCAGGTATTGCATTACAGTTTATTGTTGTTGTCATCATTTGTTGCACTCTCTGCAGGGAGTTACAGCTTGAAGGTAATACAGACTGAAGGTACAAGCTACTCTGTAGTACATGCATGATGCTGTCTGTCACACTGTGAGCTCTCCTCTGCAGACTCCCCACTCCTCCCCTCCTCTTGGACCTGAACACACCACACTGGGACCGCTTCCCTCTCAGAGACGCTGTCATCAGAGGCAACACACACCTGATCTACAAACAAACCATTAGAAACAAAGTATGTACAGCAACAGTAGATGACTGTTCAACGTACAAGAGTGATCATAAAAGGCAACTTTTAAGGCAGAAATATGGAGGAAGATGAGGAATGTGATGAAGAATAAAATGAACATCCAGGACACAAGGCAGGTCGTACTTTTCTGCCAGTAAGTGACGAGAGGAAATCAAAAAGGCATAATATTAAGACTTATTGTTAGACAGCAGGACAGTGATGTCAGTTTTGCTGCCTTTACAGTGAACATGGATTTCATCATCTGTACATGAGGCATTTCATCATGACTACTCTTTACACAATGCAAACATACACACACAAGAACTCAATGTAAAGAAAAGCGGAGGAGTTAACATATACTATATATTCATCAATGTTAAGGTAGATAAAAAAAAACCTACAAAAATATGCACATATTTCATGTAAATTATTAAAAGGCAAGTCTGAAAAATCCAACGAAGAGTAATCATGTTTATATTTCTGCTGTGCTCATAAGTAAGTAATGATCAGGCAATGTGCTTTAAAGGCCCTCAAACTTTCTTTTCTCAATCCTCCTCAAGCTACGACTGATGAGAATCTACATGACCTCAACATCTTCTGTCAAAGTTTGGACAGTTTGGGTTCTTTCACATGAAAGATGTTTTGCTTGTGCTTTCCTCACTGGTTTGAAGTGGGCGTGGCTTAGTTGGAAACAGGTGATGTCATGCACATGCCTCCATGCACCAATCAAAGCACACCAACACAGATGCAAATTAGTTTTGTTTTTGAGTTAAACTCAACCTAACGATGTTTCTTAAGAACCTTGAACATTGCGTTTTCGTTTTATTTTGAAGGGAGACTTGGTTGCAAGACCACTGCAAATATACACCAAAGAAATAACTGCCTTGGGTGACATGCAGATGAGAAGGAAGGTCTTTTTTTTTTTTTTAGCACTAATCACCATAAAAACAAACACTAATGTTTGTTTTTGTGGTGTAATCTTTGGAGGAAAATCAAATATGGGGAATGTTTTCCTTTAATTCCACAAAAAAACAACAACAACAGAAGCAAAGTTCAGAGTAGGCCGATCAGCAGAGAGGAGGGAACATCTCCCTGAGCATCATCAGCAGAGAAAAACAAAGGGGTGACATTTTATTGAACAATCATTTACTGTTCACACACGCACACGTAAAAAACTAAATTAGGACCCATACAAAATGTAGAGTTTGATATTCTGTATTTTTTTGAGCGCCACTCTGTTTCCAACACGATCTCTCTCCTGTGTTGTGCTTTGAGCTGGATGTGAGTTGGGGTGGATGACCGTTGTGCCATCAGAGGGGAGGGAAGTCAGTCCCCTTTGATTTTCACTTCCTTCTTCTCTGTTTAGTTCAAACATCTGCGGCCGGAGATGAAGGGATCCTCTATGATACAAGTGATGCTGTAGAAATCCAAAAGGACCTGCAGGTCTACAGTCTGCTGTAGGAGCTGTACATGATGATCAGGACACAGCAACCAAAACCACACTGTCCACCACCGAGGTTCACACCAGCCTTTCTGACACCGAGGTCGTATCCACAGTCGAGCCTTTAGATTTGTGCCATCGGAGCTGGAAGCAGCCAGACGGAGAGATGAGGCGTTTCAGATCTCGTTGATTGTTCGTTCGGAGGGGCGGTACTCCTCCCTGCCTTTAGGGGAGGACAAGTAGAAGGACTGCGTCTTGCGTTTTAAGCGAGCCCTCTTGGTGGCCAGTGACAGGCTGTGCTTGCTGGAGGCGATGATGTCAGAGATGAACTTCTTGCAGTCCACA
Organism: Brachyistius frenatus; assembly: GCF_029030835.1. Taxonomy (NCBI): domain Eukaryota; kingdom Metazoa; phylum Chordata; class Actinopteri; family Embiotocidae; genus Brachyistius; species Brachyistius frenatus. The sequence continues at coordinate 76,828 of NW_027210939.1, forward strand.
CACACCTCCATGGTGGCCCAGTCCTCCGTCAGCTCAGAAGGGAGCTCCAGCTCTTCGTGAGACTTTAAAGAGCCGTGCTTTGAAAACCTACACGGGGCAGAAACACAAGCAGGATTGTTTTCATATACGAACAGTTTAAATTAATGTGTTACTTTCTGAAGCTATGACCCAGAGTTCAGAGGTCAAAGAGTCTAAATTCATTTGGATTATTTTTCAGCATGTGAAGGTTCACGACTAACACATATTATATCTTCCTTTTTTAAGCCTGTACAAAAAGTGAAATGTGCCGAGAATGAGATGTGGTTTAAGGGAGCGATTTGTGCCGGAAGTGAAATATAGGACAAAATTGATTCATAAATAATATTAGTCAAATAATAAAACTGAGTGGATCAAAGCATTCACCATTTTCTAATTTCCTTGTTGCTTATATAAGGAGTGTCGAACACAGAGTAGCTGACTACTTAAAAGTGTGGTAATTGTAACTTTGTCCAGTAGATGTCAGAGACAGACAGTCAAGAAGAAGTGAACCGGAGGAATCAGCTGGTTGAGGACAGGATGTTCCAGCAGCAACTACAACCACCGTGTTTATGTGTGTCAGTGCTGCAGTTTGTGATGAGGAGCGCATGCTGTGTTCAATACTACAGATTTCTCTCTCTCTCTCTCTCTCTCTCTCTCTCTCTCTCTCTCTCTCTCTCTCTCTCTCTCTCTCTCTCTCTCTCTCTCTCTCTCTCTCTCTCTCTCTCTCTCTCTCTCTCTCTCTCTCTCTCTCTCTCTCTCTCTCTCTCTCTCTCTCTCTCTCTCTCTCTCTCTCTCTCTCTCTCTCTCTCTCTCTCTCTCTCTCTCTCTCTCTCTCTCTCTCTCTCTCTCTCTCTCTCTCTCTCTCTCTCTCTCTCTCTCTCTCTCTCTCTCTCTCTCTCTCTCTCTCTCTCTCTCTCTCTCTCTCTCTCTCTCTCTCTCTCTCTCTCTCTCTCTCTCTCTCTCTCTCTCTCTCTCTCTCTCTCTCTCTCTCTCTCTCTCTCTCTCTCTCTCTCTCTCTCTCTCTCTCTCTCTCTCTCTCTCTCTCTCTCTCTCTCTCATTTGTTTGATGTTGGGTTCGGGTTAGGGTTGCCTTTATTTATAGCTACGACACCCAAGTCAGACTGAATCCTGCCGTGTGCAGTTCTTACTTGGACATGGTCTTATGGATGCCTTGGCGCTGTGGGCTGCCGGAGGATTTCTCTGATTTAGCAGGTGCTGCTGCTGCTGCTGCTGAAGCTTTTCCAGCCCCTTTAGATGCTCCTTTTGAAGCTCCTTTAGAAATAGGTGACGCAGCGGCCCCTCCCTCTGCGGACGGCCCTGGACCCGGCCCCGGACCCGGCCCCGGCCCTGGATCCGGACCTGGCCCTGGACCCGGCCCTGGACCCGGCCCCGGCCCCGGACCCGGCCCTGGACCCGGCGCTTCAGCCACAGAGAGCCCCTGTCCCACAGCGACCATGGAACTTATCCTGTCCCTGGGGAGAGTGTTGGTCGAGCCGATGGAGTAGATGGGCAAACTGGAGTACGGTTTGGATGGCAGCCGCATCTGTTGGAGGCCACGAATGTTATTAAAAAAGAAGCATAAACAATACTGAGGTACATTATTTTTACATCGTAACTAAAGATGATGGGAGATATAATTGGGTGGGTATTTCAGGTCTGGTTTTGATCTGATCAGCCGGGGAGGTCATGCTGTGTAGAAACTGGACATTTAAAATCAGCACTGCTCCGATAAGGAGTCCCACAGGGTTCTGATCTTGGACCTTTTCTATTCTATATGCTGCCGCTTGGTCATAAAAATCAACAAATACACTATCAACTACCATTTCTATGCCGATGATACACAATTCAGAGAGGAGATCACACCGTCACTATTGTAGACCACCTTTTTTTTAAATTTCTTTTATTTCACTTTTATTGATTCACTTTCATGGCATAGTGGTGCAGTGGTTAGCATTGTTGCCTCACAGTAAAGAGGTTCCGGGTTCAAATCTGGGCCAGGGCCTTTCTTTGCGGAGTTTGCATGTTCTCCCTGAGCCTGCATTGGTTCTTTCCAGGTACTCTGGTTTCCTCCCACCATCCAAAAACATGCACCTCAGGTTAATTGGTGGTTCTACAAAATGTCCCTTAGGTGTGAATGGTCTTTGTTTCCGTCTGTCTCTATGTGGCCCTGTGATGGACTGGCGATCTGTCCAGGGTGTACCCTGCCTTCACCCTAAGTGAGCTGGGATAGGCTCCAGCCCCCCCATATATGAGGGCAACAGCTATGCAATATGACTCCAATAATGTTGTAACTGATTACTTTTAACAGTCCTGTATGTGTCCTCAGTTTGAATTTGACTGGAAGAAATTACCCAGAAGTCACTGAGCACAATTCACCACAGTACGACTACAGTGTGTTACGTTTTTACCTCTGAAAGGAAAGATGAACTTTATGAATGGAGCCACATTGTTGCTCTCAGACCAAATCTGAAGCAGGATTTCATGCTGCCAAGGCAGCTGATTGGCTGATTGATTTACCCGACATGACTTACCTTTTTGCAGCATTGAGAACACACAGGCCTGAAGACAGAAGACAGAGAGAGAGAAGAGAGGAAGAGATTAATGAAAGCAGTCATAGTTCCTCAAACATGTCTACACAGAACAGTATTTAATGCAAAAGATGAAGATGAATCTTCTGAGATGTTTTACTTTTTGCAGAACTGGCAGATGTAGGACCAGGTGAAAAAGGAAAACCTTTTGGTTCGACAACAGAAGCAAAGCTGCAAAAAAAAAGACAAAGAAGACGTTAGACTAAAAAAGAATTACTGCAGAGAAGATGTGCAGGAGTTGGTTGGCCCCAATTCTCAAGACATATATTTGATTTTTCCCTCATATTGTAGTCAAGTATTCCGATTCAGCCCTGCTTATTCATGAAATGTGTTGTGTGCATGATAATGTGTAATAATGTGTAATAATAAAATGTGTTACCTTTCCCTTCTTCATGGCGTGGTAGACCTCTTTGTACTGCTGGAACTTCTCCAGCTCGGCCTTCACCAGCACCTGTCTGATGTGCATCACCTCCTCCACCGTCAGAGACAGACACTCCACAGGGAAACAGAACTCCTCCTGCAACAGCAACACACACACACACACACACACACACACACACACACACA
>NW_027210939.1:85000-145000 GCF_029030835.1 Brachyistius frenatus
ACTTATGCTGTTTTTAAACTCTGATCTACTGACTGAAAAAAACTCAAATAGTTCATTTCATATCCAGGTTACACGAGCATACACGAGGATGCACGAAGATGCACGAAGATACACGAGGATGCACAAAGATGCACGAAGATACACGAGGATGCACAAAGATGCACGAGGATACACAAGGATACAAGAGGATGCACGAGGATACACGAGGATACACGAGGATACACGAGGATGCAGGAGGATGCACGAGGATACACAAGGATACAAGAGGATACACGAGGATGCACGAGGATGCAGGAGGATGCAGGAGGATGCACGAGGATACACGAGGATACACAAGGATACAAGAGGATACACGAGGATACAAGAGGATACACGAGGATACACGAGGATGCAGGAGGATACACGAGGATACACGAGGATACACGAGGATGCAGGAGGATACACGAGGATACAGGAGGATACATGAGGTTACAGGAGGATACACGAGGTTACAAGAGGATACACGAGGATACGTGAGGATACACGAGGATACAAGAGGATACAAGAGGATACACGAGGATACGCGAGGATACAAGAGGATACACGAGGTTACAGGAGGATACAAGAGGATACGCGAGGATACAAGAGGATACACGAGGTTACAGGAGGATACGCCAGGATACAGGAGGTTACAGGAGGATACACGAGGATACAAGAGGATACGCGAGGATACAAGAGGATACACAGGGATACAAGAGGATACACGAGGATACAAGAGGATACGCGAGTATACAAGAAGATACGCGAGGATACAAGAGGATACACGAGGATACAAGAGGATACACGAGGTTACAGGAGGATACGCGAGGATACGCGAGGATACAAGAGGATACAAGAGGATACACGAGGATACAAGAGGATACACGAGGTTACAGGAGGATACGCGAGGATACGCGAGGATACAAGAGGATACGCGAGGATACGCGAGGATACAAGAGGATACGCGAGGATACAAGAGGATACACGAGGATACAGGAGGATACAGGAGGATACAGGAGGATACACGAGGATACGCGAGGATACACGAGGATACAGGAGGATACGCGAGGATACAAGAGGATACGCGAGGATACAAGAGGATACACGAGGTTACAGGAGGATACGCGAGGATACGCGAGGATACACGAGGTTACAGGAGGATACGCGAGGATACAGGAGGATACAAGAGGATACGCGAGGATACAAGAGGATACACGAGGATACAGGAGGATACAGGAGGATACAGGAGGATACAGGAGGATACACGAGGATACGCGAGGATACACGAGGATACAAGAGGATACGCGAGGATACAAGAGGATACGCGAGGATACAAGAGGATACACGAGGTTACAGGAGGATACGCGAGGATACAGGAGGATACAGGAGGATACAGGAGGATACAGGAGGATACAGGAGGATACAGGAGGATACAGGAGGATACAGGAGGATACAGGAGGATACAGGAGGATACAGGAGGATACAGGAGGATACACGAGGATACAGGAGGATACAGGAGGATACAGGAGGATACAGGAGGATACAAGAGGATACACGAGGATACAGGAGGATACAGGAGGATACAGGAGGATACAGGAGGATACAGGAGGATCTGACTCACCAGAGACTTGGAGTTCTGTTTGCAGGGCAGCAGAAACTGTCGGACGTTGGTTGGCGTTTCCTTCTCGATGGAGTGCCTCCTCGGGGGGGCCTTACGCCTCTCTGGCTGAGGTGTGGAGGAGATGGGAAGGAACATGGGTGGAGCTGGTGTTTATAGATGGAGGAGAAGAGATGTAGGAGACAAACGGAAGCAGCATCCGTTGTTTGGTTAATTTGGGGCTCAATAACAACTGATCCAAAAGAAAAAGAAAAGACTGTGAAAACATGGCTGACGAGGCCGTAAAATTAAAACTCATCCATCATTGTTATCTTGTGGTTTAGTGAAGGAGGTAAGTGAGCTGTGACGGGGAGGCAGAAACATTTCCTGACTCACTTTTCTTCCCCACCGCAGCCTCCGGGGATGTGTCATCCATCATGGATGTCGCCACACTGGAGCTGCTGGCTGATTTACGCCCAAAAATCTCATCCTGTACGTTTGGAATAAACAAGCATCTCAGTCATCATTTGCTCCGCACATGCCAGGTGCACTTTTCAAAAAAAATCCAATCCAAACACAGAAACACACTCACGTCGGAGTCGGAGCTGTCCAGCTCGGCGAGGCTGGGAGCCTTCAGGAGTCTCTTCCTCTGCGGTACAGAGTGAGATCCACACGGTTCATCTCTGGCAGATGCCGATCCGTTGTTCAGAGACAGACTGCTGGACGTCCTCCTGCCCATGTATGGACTAAACTCATCTGCACAGATCCACACAGTGACGGTCACACAGACATAAAGAGTGAAAGCAGTTGAGATGAATCCCAAAACTCTTCCTCTTGTGATTCCTTGCATCCTCCCTGGATTATATTTTTCAATTATTCTTGAGTATCTCATCCCTCAAAGGGAAACTGACAAACCACAGTGGGATTGAGTGGGAGGGAAAATGAAAGGATGCAATGACTCCTGTCAGAGAGGACTGAGGTTTGAGATCCATCAGAGGGTGAAAGAGGTCAGGGAGGAGTTAAGGTGGTCTGAGGGGAGACGAAGGAGCAGGCCGGTGTTACACGCAGAGCATGGATGCTGCTTTTAATGAAATATTTCAACTCTGAACACCTAAAAAAAAGAGCTCCTCTCTCCTGTCAGCCCCTGCAGTATATATTTTTGGGGGACAGCTAAGTCCTTGAAAGGGAGTCTGGTTTGTGCTGACAATAAAACAATCCAAACACCTAGCAGGCCGCCTGATTTCCTACTGTAATAGCTGAGAGGTCCTGAATATTTAAAGCGTAAAAACAACCTGAATAGAGGGGGGTTTTTTTGGGGGGGAGGGGGGAGACAAGCGACAGATAAAGAGCCACGGCTGATAGGATCTATGAGAGCCCTAAAACCTCCCGCTGAAACAGAACTGTCTTTCTACAGCGTCAGATTCCTCAGAGACGACATCACCAGGCTTCGGTTTCACCGTTTAGCCGTCGCTCTGACTTTTTGTTCAGTTTTATTTTATTTCTCAGCGTTCAGAAGAGATATTAGTTTACAGCCGGGGAGGGAGGCGGACGAGGCTGTTAGGATAGAGGCGACTACGGCCCTCCGAACCACAGCGGTGCTCATACTTTACCCAGTCCTGTACGGAACAAATCCTGAGGCATACTGCGAGTTTTGCCAAAACCTAAAAGGGGACAGCTCCTTCGTTAGGACAGCTCCGAGCAGATTCCACCACTCATCTTTATATCAGTGTTGATTGATGCAGTAAATACATTCCTGTGACACTGAACAGTTCATTTATTGTTTTATTTTTTTGAACCCATCAGCTTTGTTCAAGTCTCTGATGATGCTTTTTAACTGGTGGGTTGACTGCAAATAAAGGTGTCTGCGTGAACATATAAATAACTTCATAACATCATCTTCCAGGTGTGGTTGTATCTGCTGGCTGTAACCACACAGCTTCATTCAAACTCTGCACTGCCGTCTGCTCTATGGTCACTTTTACTGGAGAAACAGGTCTCTTCTTCAGGATTTACTGTCTAAACATCGGATCTACGAAGAAGTCACTGCTTTTTGATTTTGATGCAGAAACTGGCGTCAAAAACCTGATATTCCATATTTTTACGGTATCTGAACATTTTGTTTTTAGAGGGTTAGAATTGAACTGAAGCACTGGGTGAGGGATGAGGACAAGATCAATACCACGTTCATGCCTTCAGTCTGAAGCTAGCCAGGGGCTGATTAGCAGTAGCTTATTGAATAGAAACGGATAGAAACAGTTAGCATGGCTTCATTCAAAATTTGCAATCATTCTGTTTGTATGAAATAAACAAACACACATTAATAGTGAACTTTAGAGTTTATAAATGTATTTTTAAATTTATGTGACGAAGCTCATCACCTCCTGCCTCAACTTTAAACTGAACGGTCATGTTTTGTCCTGATGCTCCTTGTTTTTGGTTCATGTCTCACTTTCCCTACAGACACGAGGCTTCCTGTGTGTGTCTCTCTGTGTGTGTGTGTGTGTGTGTGTGTGTGTGTGTGTGTGTGTGTGTGTGTGTGTGTGTGTGTGTGTGTGTGTGTGTGTGTGTGTGTGTGTGTGTGTGTGTGTGTGTGTGTGTGTGTGTGTGTGTCTCTTTCCAGTCCCTGTGTTACTCTATTCTTTTTTACGGTTCCTTGTTTTTCTATATCATTCCCTGTTCAACCACCAGAGGTCCTCAGTCTATTTCTAACGCTCCTGTCTGCCACGCCCACTTCACCTGTTCCCTCTTTTCTGAATCAGCCACACCTGCACAGTATAAATACTCCATGTTAGCCAGCAGTCGAGCAGCTGGATTGTGGTCCTCATTTTTTGGACTCTGGATTTCCCAAAATGTCAGACGATCTTTTAAAACTGTAATATCAGGTTTTGATGTCAGTTTAGCAGTGACGTCATTGTAACACCACAATGCCACATTGTCTCCATGTGGCTGATTAAGCAGTGAACACACCATAATGATACCTCAGGTTCATATTACATCAGAGACTTGTGTGGAAACACTGTGTTAATCATGTGAAACGTATTTCTCCTTCAAACAGAATTTCAGTCACTGATTAAAAGTCACGGCCGTTAAAGTGTCAGTGAGTGTGTACCATCTCCCCATGAAGTACACAGCAATCAAACTGCTGCCTTCGTAGGAGATCCATTATGGAGGGAAGTTGGTACACACACACACACACACACACACACACACACACACACACACACACACACACACACACACACACACACACACACACACACACACACACACACACACACAGATTATCAGACAGCGTGAATGAGGGAGTGTGTGGTGTGATGAGAGGCACTGGCTTCAGTCGGAGGAAGAGTGCAGCGCAGCATTACTGTGATTGGCCGGCTGCAGCAGCGTTTCCTCATCACCTCCATCAAACCTGTATGAGGCTGTTCAGCGGTGAACACACTCTCCAGCTGCAGGAACACAACTCACGGTGACGGACTGGCTGCTCGTTCCTGTGCAGTGCAGAGCGGCAGGCTGCATACTGATCCGCCTGCACCACCATTCAATTCTGCAAAGTCACCGTGGCACACCAAAGACTCTTTTGTGTGAAGATGACGGTTCTTGGCGACACTGAGGTGACGGTTACTGTTTCGACTTTGCATTTTCATTCCTAAATTAGACGGCTGGCAGCAGACTTCTACTTAAGATTCACATTTCAGCAGAACAGAGACTGTGCGCTTAGCAAAGGTGACACTTCTCCAGAGTGTTTAGACACAGAAGCACCGACCAGGAAGCTCTTTTCATGAGTTACATAACGATGTCTGGTGGTTTGCCAGGAAACAGATAAGACTGACAACATGAACTGTCCTCTTTAGACTGCAGCATTTCTACCAAATAACAGAACAAAGGAAGATTTCAAGTTTACTGAGGCAACAATAATCCAATTTTGCAAGAATTCTACAAAATAACAAGCAACAACATTTCAGCTCGATTAATCTTACATCATTTAAATTGTCACTGGTCATTACTTCAGTATCTATTGCTGTACTCCCTTTTAAAAGATCTGAGAAGTGAAGCCCTTTAAATGTCCCGATCTGCCCGTGAGGCAGTGATCTGCTCCGTTCAACCTTTCCCTGCAGGATGCTGATGGCACGATGTCTTCTGGAGACAAAAACATGCTGCATGCAATGAACCTGCCCAGACTGCTATAAAATAACCATCAGCTTAGTTTTAGTTGGTTATTTTTTCAACGAACACAATATTGTCAAAAACAAAATCAATGTATAGTGCTATAACATACACTCCTGTAACAAATTATATTGGGCTTTTAAGGATAGGTTTTTTTTTCCCAATTTTATCCTAATAAAGAAATATCTTCTGAAAGCAACTTTAATGTGTGTGATGGACAAAATCCGCAGTTCTGGTTCTGTGTCAAAATGCATTCCAAATTTGCAGGTAAAGCTGCAGCAGAGAAACAGAAACACACGAATAAACTCGACTGCTGTTGACTTCAGCTGAACTTTGGAAATGAGAGACAAAAAGCTCAGTGAAGACCAGAAGATCCACAACTCTGCAGGTGGACAACTTTTATGTCACACATCATCATTTGAACTGCTGTGAACATAAATCCATATTTTTGGATTAATAAAGCTTAAATCAATGTCACCCAGACAACCAAAGGTTTTCATTTGGATTTCAAACTGTTAGATTATATTTTATTTCCATTTAATTTCCCAACGTTAAGGTCAAACCTGTAAAAATGTTGAGCAGCACATGTTACCTGTGTGTTTCACTTCAGACCGAATGAATCCTGCCTGCTGCTCAGTGTCGTCCTCCTACTGACCAGTGTCCCACATCACCATGTTTCACCTCCACAGACCACAGCCAACCATCACCAAACACTGAAGCATGGCATGAAATGTGTGTGTAGTGTGCTTATGAGTGTGTGTGTGTGTGTGTGTGTGTGTGTGTGTGTGTGTGTGTGTGTGTGTGTGTGTGTGTGTGTGTGTGTGTGTGTGTGTGTGTGTGTGTGTGTGTGTGTGTGTGTGTGTGTGTGTGCGTGTGTGCGTGCGTGTGCGTGCGTGTGAGTGTGAGTGTGAGTGTGTGTGTGTGTGTGAGTGTGTGAGTGTGAGAGAGCTGATAGAGCAGATGAGCAGCCACAACAAGGTGGACAACAGAAAGAGATAAAAAGCCAGGTAAGCAGCGAAGGAGACTTTACCTGATGCATCAAAACTGAAAGACATGCTAAGTGGCCGAATTACTGCAATGAGAGACAGTCACGGCACGGGACAGTTATTGTTTGTGATCAGGAGGTAAATTAAGGAAAGACTTCACACATACAAGAGGAGGGAGTCTGCTTGTATTTGTCAGTTAATACAGAGGAACAGCATGCTTATCGTCTGGATTCAGATCACAGAGGTTTCACCTCTGATGGGAGACCATTGAATTTTAAACGAGACAGCCAATGGTGAGAGATTACTGACATTCAAACTCTGCACTGGCTCTACTGTAGTTAGTGTTAAGAGAATTGCAGACACTTAGCATCATTACTGTGTATAATATTCACTTTACTGCAAACAATATAGTCAACAAAACAATAATAGGCATTAGATGCAACACAAATATGAAAGGTTAAGTAGCAGAAAGCAAAAACACAAATAAAAGTGCAGTAAAGTGTAAAAAGAACTGAAAATAATGAAGCTAATTCACATTTTAAATGTGACTGAGGGTGCAAGCATCAGCTTCATATTTCTGCTTCAACAGTTTCAGAGTGAAGTGTGGTTGTGTGTGCAGAAAGATGTGTGTGTGTGTGTGTGTGTGTGTGTGTGTGTGTGTGTGTGTGTGTGTGTGTGTGTGTGTGTGTGTGTGTGTGTGTGTGTGTGTGTGTGTGTGTGTGTGTGTGTGTGTGTGTGTGTGTGTGTGTGTGTGTGTAATAACACTTTAAAAAGTAACATCAGCAGGGCCGATGAAGAGGTGAGTTTCCTTACCCAGCCGTCCCCTGCGGATCATGTCGGGCGACACCGGCCGAAGTTTCCTCTCCGCTTTGATCTCCTCCAGGATGCGCTCATGCAGCGTGGGAGGAGCCTGAGTCTGAGGCTTCAGTTTACGCGCTGACACCTGGTGCAGGTTGACGACGGGTGACGGAGGGTGAACAGGGTGAAGCACAAACACTGACACTAACAGGGTGGCGGGCAGCAGGCCGGCTGCTCTCCACCTCTGCACGTCTGTCACTGATTGTTCTACTGAGAGACTGAAACAGAACCTGCTACAACTGCTGAGAGATTTATGTCAGCAGAGAACTGATGAACGCAGCACTTCACTGAGTTCATACTGAAGCTGCTACATTTATATGTCCCAGAGACTGGTTTTAATATACTTCTTAATTCTTGTGCCTTTTTTTCAGGTGCAAATATAACATCATCATTCTGAACCCCAAATGAGGAGATATCTAATTCTATCAATTAAGAATATTAGCGATTTTTTTTTTTTTTGCATTAGCAACATCAATTAAACTCAAAAATGAACTTCCAACCTAAGAGTCACAGCATTTGATTTAACTGACAAGGAGTCACAAAAGAGCTGCTGCCTTGTTTTAAGGGGTCACAAGCCTACAAAGGTTGGAAATCACTGTTCTGATTTCACGTTGAAGTCCGCAGTATCTGTTTGTACTCACGGGATTGAGAGGTGGTCGGGACCTGATGAACTCCAGGATGACTTCATGAGCGCTCTTCTTTAACCTTGGTGGGATTTTTCCATTCACCTGAAACAACAGAACAAAAGAGACACACATGAAGACACAAATGGTTTAATTTCCTGAATTACTTCATAATCTAAATGTAGATCACAAGACCTGCTTGTTTCAGGAGGTCGTTTATTAAATAGAGTTAAATGATACCTGGAATGTTTAATACCAAATTACACACAGCGCTCCATAGTCCACTTTTAAGAGACATGTTTGGTCCAAAATATTTCAATTAGCAAAGATATAAAAGGGTTTGATTCAATGACTTTAATGGCAGTTTCATGATTATCAGAATTAGTGAACTAGTGAATACTGTATCCTCAAAAGTGTCAAACTAAAACGCTTGTACATCCATCATATCCTCAAATGAGTGAGAGGTGCTCCACTGGTGTCCTAAAAAACAAACCCAAGTCTTACAATGGTTCTGCAACAGGACTGAAGGCTTTTCCATCGGATTGGAATAACAGTAGCGTGGAAGTGCAGAAAGCAGGAGACGAGCACGCAGCACTGATTTCTGATCCAAACTAATCTTCCCACTGAACTGATTATTATAGTTTACAGTAGGCTGAATACACTTCTGGAAACCAACCATGACTTTGCGCAGTTTGTAGCGTTGGGAGCGGATGTCGTCCATGAGCATCTCGTAGGGAGTGAGCTGGTACTCGATGGGCAGCGGGTTGTACTGACGCTCCTGCACCTTCTTCAGCTTCACTCCCTCTCGCAGGTCCCTCATCACCTGAACCCAGAACTGAGCCTGACAGAGGAAGCAAAGGGGCACCGTTGGAACGAGAGCACAGCGGGAGGCAGGAAATACCACGACCCTTTAAACATGAGCGAACACGTAGACACGAGCTGACCTCGACACAGCACGTTTCTGGCCTGAAACATCCTGGACTTAAACAAAGAGTTTGATTTTGTGAGTTTATGTTCTAAGTTAGACTCCAGCTTGTGTTCAGAGACTCTGGTGATATTCTGGTGTTCATTCTCCGAGTGTTGAGGAGCATCATTCAACACGACTCAGTGTTTACTGCACAGCTTTGTTGCTGTATTAGCATTTCCCAGCATGCCTCAGGTATTTCTTTGCAACTTTTGAGAATAAAGCAACCAAATTAAATCAAAGTGATGGACAGAAATTATATTTAGTTTCGTTAAAACGTGCTGTTTATTAGTATTTCAATGAAGACATAATGATAAATAAAATGGGGCTATCATTCAAAACCATAAGTGTACAATGTAGGAACGTAAGATATAGTGGCACTAATACATTGGTTATTTTACAACTTGTCATACGAAGTTTTCCTGCATCATTAATTGTTTCATACTGTACATAATTGTTAAATATAGATTTGTGATGAGTGTGTTGTTGTCTTGTTGTCAGTCTGACCTAAAACGTTTATGGTGTGGTGAAATTGTAACTCCCTGAATGTCAAACAATTCCCCCTTCTAAGTGTTGACTGTTAACACTGTGAAAGAGTTTCACTTTCAAACAACTCAAGGTTCAAGTAAATTTACCCTGAATGGGAGTCGAGTTTTAACTCCCAAAGAGTTCAAGGTTCAACTCCAAGAAAAGAGTTTCTTTCACTGCTTGAGAGCGAATTCGATGGTCTCACATGGAACAAAAATTGTTGATTTGAACTCAGTTTATTCCAAAGATGTGAATTTGCTGTGTACGTGCACACCGAATCAGGAGGCTTCATCCACATGGTGCTTTTGTCTCTTTACAGTAATTCATGCATTCATATAGGTTTCCATAAAAATTTTTTAAAAAAAATTGCAGTTCTGGAGAATCTCTGGTATCACTCAAAAAAGGGGGTGTTGGTTTGTCAGTTAGACTTCATGAGAAGAAAGAAGGTCAGAGGTCAGAGGTCAGAGTGCGTACCCAGTCAGCGTTCTGGAGCTCGTTGAGGTCTCGCGGCTCCTCAGACGACTGCTCCATCTTACGGAGGTTCTGGTGGAAACAGAGAAGGAGCTCGAATTATAGAAGAAATCAGAAAAGCAATGTGATATATCATGAAAATGAAAAGCCTAAAAACAGACGATTGAAAAGCCAGTTTATGCTGACCAACACAGTCCCAGCTCTGTTTCCAGGTAAACCTGAAATGACGTTACCCTCGTTGAAAAGAAAAATGTTTCTTTGACTGGAGATTATTCAGCTTCAGTTTACAGAGCAGTGGAAGGAGCTTGTGACGTGTGATGCATCAGCAGTCACATCTCAACAACGCAGTACGTATTCTAGGAATCATTAAGCTGAAAAGAACCGTTGAAAGTCTGTAACAGGGCTCCGCAATCTTTTTACCGCCGAGAGCTACTTCGACAAAATGAAAATGTCCGAGAGCTTCACACGCAGATGAATGAGCTTCTTTTATGTGAACAACAAGCATTTGTTTAACCAGTAGTTCAGCTCACAAGATACTCGTTGTCCATAAAATGAAAGAGTAGGTGATATGTTTGACTTTTTATTAAAGAAAAATATTGAATTTTCCCTCCTGACGTATATTTTGATATGTCAGGAGGGAATGCACAAGTGTAATTAATAAAACTGATGATGGCTTATCAATGTGTCCTGGCTAAATGTTGCAGTCATGGCTTTCTACAGACACCTGAACAATGTAATCTGTACCACCTGTCCAGTCTAAACATCTGCTAAAATGCTAAGCTAAGACATTAAACACCATTTATTTTTATTTGAATAGACTAGAAGTCTTAGGTTTCACCACAGAAGTTAATTCAATTTGAACTTTTATCTGTCTTTCTGGGATTTTTTTTTTGTTGGGATTTTGTCATTACAATAATCACTATGCTAAAGCTTCTTGAGTCTTCTTGAATAACCAGCATGTTTCCTTCTTTTTACTTTGTATGTAAAGTAGAAGTAAAGAGAAACAGGTGAACCTCAGGCAGTCAACAGGAATCTGGACACCCGTGTGAACCTGCACAACGTAAAGCCATTATAGTGTTGGAAGACACAGCGAGCCGGACAGAGGCCGGCGTTCCTCTGCTGCTGTCAAAGTTCAACAGGAGACAACGTCAGCATGTGTGAGTGTGTGTTTAATAACAGGAAGGAGAGTTTTATTTTGTATTTTCATTTAAAGCAGTAGGCAGGCGTTCCCTCCGGATGTTCATGTGGGACAATGTGGGCGATGTATCAGTGCTGAAAGGTACTCTGAAATTCTGACATAATGTCTAACATGACGAAGCAGGTTACAGTTTAGGCCTTTAACATGTCAGGGAGGAAATAAAAATACATTTTAATTGAATGCAACTTTCCTCAAATCCCATATAAAGTAATAGTAAGCTTGAAAAGGAGCTCAGGTTTCACAGTAGATGGTCTTCTACAGTGAAAGTTCACCACCACAGTCTGCTGGCATGCTGCACAGTGTTTCCGTATCTGTCTAGTTCATCCTGGGGTTTCAGTAGGAACTCATCCACAGATGGAGCCAAACATTTCTTCTGACGCTGAATTTGGACTTGCTTGTGACTCTGTGACAGACTAACCTGCACTTGACCCATGTATGCACAGTTGGACAGCCTCCCCTGATCTCTTCACCGCCTCGGGGACATTTTAGAAAAGCATCTAGTCCGGCTCTGTTGACATTTGAAAACTAGACCAAGCAAAATGTGGGACATTATCTTAATATGTGTGACGCAGGACGAGGGACAAAAACGCTGTTCAGTCTCACATAAAGTGGAACATCTGTTCACCCGAACTGAGACTGTTGTTGTCGTGTCACAGCGGAGGACCGATAAGACGATGAGGAGAGTCTGCTCAGCTGACTGCAGAGTTTAAACCTCAACCCAGCCAGGAAATTACAATTCACCATCATGCTGCCAGAAAACAGCTGTCTCCACTGTCGGGTTACATAATGTCACTCACAACACAATGCATCACAGGTCAGCGTGTGTACAGTGAATACAGTACTTCAGAGTCACGAGGTGATGCTGCAGTGCTTAATGGTTTATAACAGCCCATCAAATTAAAACACTGCTAATCTAGCCAGTGAAGAGCATAAAGAGAGATGAGCTCAAATGCTTTTAAACACCATTATCTCATTTGGATGAGCAGCACAACTCCAGATGACATCAAAGCCGCATACTTCCATTTCAAAAGGTTGACTGAGCAGCGTTATCTGCATGTACTGCATTTTAATTAAATCATGAAAATTCACCCTCGTGTGGACAAAATCTACATTTCTACTGCTGCAAATAATGACTAACATCTACGGCCTCACTAATTCTGCTCTCTGTCTCTTCAATTCATTCTCTCAACAGCTGACAAGAAGCACTTATCCTCGAGCAAATAAGAGTCTGAGTTGTTTCTGTATATCACCACTAATTCAGCAGCAGGAGGCATCTTTGTGGAGACAAAGGAACACTTTGGTAGCAGTGGTCGGATAAAAATGGATCCCGTGTGGGACAGAACAGCTCCAAAGAGACTGAGACGTGGGGGTATGTCACACACATATGCAGTGGAGACACACAAACACACACCAAGAACACACAAGCACAGAAAAACATGGAGAAAAACGTCTACACACAGATTAACAGGAAAAAAACATTAAAAAAATAAAAATAAAAATCACACAACAGATACACACCCACACATCCTGCTCACACTCGTCTGTGAATGCATCCATGTGGGCATGAATATGCAATCACAGAAACAATCACATATTCATGCACTTGTCTTATTTTCTGATATCTCCTCCTTGTGTTTATTTCCTTTAACCTAATTTTTAAGAACCAAAAACATAATCAGGTCAATCAATTTGACAGTTTGTTTTAATCTCCTTCTCTCTCTCTTGCTATACATACACATATTATATATATATATAATATGTATATTATATATATATATATATATGAAAACAACAATGGTGATTAATTCAGTTTACAATTGCTGCAGTCCCTAACTTTCCTGTTTTTAAAGCTTCTCTCAGCCTGCAATAAAAGTCCTTTCCCTCTTATGTAACCAACCAAATCCCCTCTATTCATTCAGATGCATTACACACTAAAAGGGCAGCAGCAGCAGTGCATAGCAGGAAGGAACCCTGAGGTGAAACACACACACACATACTCAACACGACAAATGTTCTAACGCACAGCTGAGCTCCAAAATGTTCCAGAGGAGAAAGTCCTCCATGGGCCAACATGTCCAACATGTCCAACATGTCCAACATGATGCTGGATCGTAATAAACGGGTCAAAGAATAAAAACATTAGACACCCTGTGCAGCAACAAGACTTGGCTTTCTGTTTAGAGGAACAGCCTGATGTCAACTTGGGGGAATGAGAAATGAATCAGTAATTCATCTATGATGAAAGAGTAATAATCTCAGCTCATTTTCATTTGCCCCTCCTCACGCCTTTTCACCAAGTAGACAACATTTAATCACTGATCACTGGGGAAATATCTGTAACTCACCTGCCAGCCTCCTTCTTGCAGACGGACACATGACCTCTAACAGGCATCAATAAGACACCGAGGGGAGCATCAACATAGACTGGTTGTAAAAATATCTATGCAGCAATGATTACTTGAATCATGTCTTTGTGAATGACTGCCATGGGAACCTGAACTCAGCACTTTTGGCAGGATGAGAGTCAGCATGTCTGCAGATGTGGTCATCTATGTCTGACATGCACAACAAACACATCACTATTTCCTCACAGTGGCTCACTTGGACCCGTCAGCCGGCGGGCAGCGAGAGCTCGGCCCGTCATCCACACGCTGCACGGCTGCCTCCCACCGTGACGACCGTACAACACTGCTGGGTGACTCTGGCCCACTTTGTATCAAAGCTGCTGATAGCTGGTGTTTTGTTAGTTTTACTCACTATTGTGTAATAGTTTGACCACTTTCAGGATGAAAATGTCCAGTTGAACATGTCCGGTTGGAAAACCCTCTTAAACAGCACCTCCATCATGTGAGGTCATATTTTTAAGTGTACAGTAAGGGAAACCACAGGAGCCTATATTATATTATATTATATTATATTATATTATATTATATTATATTATACAACAAACTAAAACACACAAACATTGCATTACATTTATCTGATTTACTGTAGGCTATATCATAACTCAAACTTAAACTATATTAATAATACTAATACCAAATCATTTTTTTCAAAGGACTGTGCAGAAATTACAAGTGTGTGTGTGTGGGGGGGGGGTTAAAGGGGGGGGGTGACCCTTTTGTGTCATTGTGTAAACAAGCCAGACTCTAAGTGTTATGAATGTGTCGCTAAACTCTCCTTTTGACTGATAGACAAGGAGACATCGTCCCCACAACATGTCAAAAAGCATCAGTATGACTTCTTCATGTGCTCCAGTTTAAACCTTAATATTTTTATTTGTGCACCACATTAATAATACCGTGATACAGAGAGACAGCTGTGGTCCTCTCTGGTGGCATGTGGCTCCTTTATGACATGTATGAAAAAATAAAACCCTCCTCTGCTCTCCTGAAAACGTCAGACTGCCTCCATCCTCTTACATTTATTACTGGTGACAACTATTTCACTCATCACTGGACATCTCCAACAGTACGCTGGTTTCTATTTATCTATAAAGGCATCATCTATCTCTTCCTTCTTAACTACAGTCATTATGCCCACAAGTCCATGCAAATAGTGAATTCTGGGAAACTGCATTTAGTGTCTATGCTGCTCACATTTGGTTTAACAATACACATTAAACACAGCTCGGGGTCAGTTCATATCTATGAATATAAATTACTCTGCTCTAGCACGCAACTGAATTTGTCCTTTTGTTGTTTGTCTGCGTGCTTTTCTTTTCTGTATTTTCTGTGTTTATTATGTTCTCACCTGAAAATGAGATCATGCTCTCAATGATGCCTCCAGATCTAAATAAAAGCTGAATGAATGAATTTTAAGGGTTGTGCTCCGTGAGGTTTTGATTTCTGGTGTAAAATTGAGTTTGTCAGGTTTCTAGTAATGTTATTATCTGTGAATAATGCCGAAAAAGTGAAGAGGCTGAGGTGTGAATCGGAGTTATTGAGGCTGACGTCATGGCATGAGTCACATGGCATCACGTGTACATTCCATTCATTTCTTTGTCCAGTCATTACACGGACGTCTCTGCATCAGCTGACCGTCTCTGCCGTGTCACACAGGAAACACAGATGTCTGACTGCCGTCTTCACGCCTCTGTGTGTCTATCTCATGTCCACGTCTGTTACACACCACAGTGCAGCAGAGGTGATGGACAGATCCATCAAAGTGTGTCCTCACTTGAGTCTTGAATACACAAGAGCAGAAAATATCCTCCAACTCCAGTCAATGAGACTGATTTATGCTTGTTATATAAATGTTGTTGTCTTTGTCTGTAGCTTAAATATTAGTTTACTATCTTGGCTACATGTGAACAGAATGTTTTATAATACAGTCGTACTTTAAATCAAATATTATATATATGTTTTATAGTAGCAACATATATGAGAATATAATCAGGAAAACTATTTCTTAAATTTAGTGTTTTGTATTGAGAAGCTTTATATGCAGACTAATCACGTGTCTCAAACACAGTTATATGAATGATAATTTTTTACAGGAGGTACCAGCAGCTCTCACGTTAACTTCACTGTCAGCGGTACCGAGAAGGAGTCATGCTGGTCAGCGGGGTGATAAATCTGTGACCTTAACGGGAACTTTAAAGGTCAGTGATCATCCTGTGACCTTTCATTAGAGGTAGGAAGTTCAAGCTTTGTTTTAAAATGAGATAATGAAAGAGTTTATGCAGTCACCATACCCACTGAACGATGTCCGATATCAGCTGTATAATGTGTAACTGAAGCACTTATCTGATGGCTGAACCTGTAACTAACATCTCTGAGCCTCGAGCTCACAGCTGTGACGAAGGCGATGATCACCCACCTCTTTGGCACTCCTGATCTTCTCCAGGAAGGTGCGCAGCTCCCTGGTTTCTGTGTACAGAGCCCGACACACCGCCTGGTAGTGACTGGGGGCGTCGGACAAGCCGGGCAGATGAGCTGTACACAGCTGCAACAGAGAAAGCGAAGAGCTTTCAGAAGACAGTTCACGCAACCATTATATAGAAACATCTAAATCTACTGTGGCGTTCACCTCATGATGTTTCAGGGTAAAAAGGCAGATCAGGTCAACTATTATATCACCAATCAGACGATGCTGACAAGCTGGAAAGTCCCTGGATTCGCTCATAAACACAAGCAGAAAGTCTAGTAGTCTCCAGCATGACATGATACAGGATTAATTTGCCTTTTTTGATTGCTGGCTCATTAACTACATCAACAGCACAACAACGACCTTCAGGCAGAATATCTGTCCGTGTGTCATTTTGGGTTTAAAGCACGAGACGGTCTCGTCAAACACACTGGAGCCAAAATACCAAAAAACATAACTGTTATTGACGGCTGAACACAATTCACAAGACAGATCTGCCTGAGGTCTGCCATGCTGCCGCTACGCACACACACACACACACACACACACACACACACACACACACACACACACACACACACACACACACACACACACACACACACACACACACACACACACACACACACACACACACCAGTGATGACAGAACACGTCCTTGTTTCTCTCCGAGGAACAGAAGGACCTCTGGTCGATGCTCGGCATGCTCTTGGCATTCAATTTGTCCGAACCACAAAAATACCAGACGAGCGTCTCCCTACAAACTTCTTCCTGCCACACAAAACATTGAACTGAATACTCATTTGTTATTTTAACATAAAAATGTTTCTCTGAGTTAGAGGAAGTTAATATTGTCATCTGTGGTCAGTACACAAGAAAGAGTAAAATAGGGAGAGCAGTTGTGTGTGTGTGTGTGTGTGTGTGTGTGTGTGTGTGTGTGTGTGTGTGTGTGTGTGTGTGTGTGTGTGTGTGTGTGTGTGTGTGTGTGTGTGTGTGTGTGTGTGTGTGTGTGTGTGTGTGTGTGTGTGTGTGTGTGTGGTCATTATGTAAACAGTGTGAGGCCATATGAGGACTGACACAGTGACTGTCTGCGCCGTTGGGCAGCAGAAATACTCGACTCCCCGACTGTTCTGTGCTTCTAATCTCTGTGTTCAGAGACATTTTAACATTTTCATTTTCCCACACACACATTTCCTGAACAGTTATCTGTCTGACTTCATCTGTTTTCTTGGAATCCCTCTGTAGAGGTTTTCTCCACAAGAACTGGACGTTCATTGTACTTTTGTACATTGCAGACAAAATATTTCTTTAACACTCATATCTACAAGTCACTTTTGAAATTAACATTTATATTTAAAGCTTACAATGAGATTAAAACCTATGATTCATTGTTATAGAATAAAAACATAAGTGAATGTGAGGATTTTGCTGACAACTCCATCTTCCTAAGACCTAACAATGTACAAGAATTACACTACTGCCCATCACAGTGCATTTGGATCAACAATTAAGCTTCAAATACATGAAGTCAGAGTTGGACTCATTTCAACACCATCAGGAACAGTTACTGAGAGCTGATGATTTTTCTTCTGCACTGTGTGATGCTTTGGTTGTTTTTTTCTGCAGAACATTAAATGGAAATCCAGCGTTACTGTAGGTGAAATCACCAATAAACTCTTGAACAAAATCTGTTTTGTTTCAATGTGGTTCAAGTAATATTTAGTTTCCAGATTGATTCTCCGAACACAGTTAAGTTTGAGGTAAATAAAAGGTCCAGAAAGACCTAATGTTCAGATTTTAGCAGCGTTGTGCTTCAAAGCTGCTCTGAGTCAGTTCTCCTCCAAACATCCAACCATCCACCGACACACATAGAAATGTGGACTTTAGGTTTATTTGATTGACTTGTAGAAGTGCTTTGTGTAGTAAATGTCTATCCAGACATACTGTGACAAAAAAAAAGATTTGATGATATTGGGAGAACACATGCACAAGTCAGCAGGTAATGACATGAAATAAAATGTCTCAAAAATGGCATATTTTGGTTTATTGTAATATTTGGCACCAAACCTCAATTTATAATCTGATTTTCACAGTTCCTTAAATGCTGTCGACAGCATTTCCAACTGAAGCTGCAGACCTTTAGACTAGAAAGTATCTTTAACTGGGAACACAGCAGCTTGCGAAGTGGACGGCAGAAACGTCTCTTTGATTTATTATTACAAATACACACTCCCTTTGGAGACACTCGTGGAGACTGCACAGTGTGTGTGACCTTGTGACCTGACCCTGACCTTGACCATGGCCCTGCCCCTAACCTTGATCCTGACCCAGCCCTCACCCTGTACCCAGGAAGTGATATGTTTTACATTTCCACCAATAGCTACTGGGGTTTGTTTGGAATGCAACAAAACAAAAAAAAGTGTGCTAGTTCGGTTCATCATAAATACTCACTGATGTCTGAACAAACACAGACAACCACAATCGTTCCTCTCACCTTGAGGATTTCTCCATAGCCGTGCACACCGGCGATGTTATCGGGGTCATCCTCCGCCTCGTCTTCTTCCTCTGTGGCCTCGTAGCCTTCGTCGGGACAGGCTTCGGCCATGTTGGTCATAAGGTCAATGAGCTGCTCCAGAGGAGGACTGAGCTCCCGCTCCTCATTCTCCTTCAGCCCGTAGTCCAAAGCCTTGTAGATCATGATGCCCAGAGACTCGATCACCTGCAACACAAAACAAAAACCAAGCTTATATACTACGTATATATGCTAGCTGCAGATTATACCTAATAATCATGCTGTTTTACTGGTGAACATAATATACTTCCAGCTGTAGATGCAACAACATGAATAACCTTCAATGTAAACGTGTGCACATCCAGCTACAGAAGTGGAATCTGATGATGAAATACATTAGAAATACTGTAATATTACATATCTTTGGTTAAGGATGCACCATTTGTCTTCCTTTTCACAATGTTCGACTGTTCATCTGCCACATGATAAAAACAAACATGGATTTGTGCCGTTGTTATGCAATATGATCCTATTGTTGTGTGCCAAGCCTGAGCTGAACATCTGTAACATGGTGACCTCATGACTCTGTGCTGAGAGATCACGCCGCCATTCATACTCGCTGGCGTCCGACAGGCCGACCCTGCGAGCACATTCGTGATTGCTGATCTTGTGATGAACTGACGCACGAAGAAAAACACCATCATCGCATCATAAAAGTGCTTGTGTGGAGCAGTCTTTAAAAAGGATTAAAAAAAATCTGAATATGCAGAGGCAAAAGTCAACGAACACAAGAGGTCATCTGGCATTTTGAGTTGAAGGTATCATAACTTTAAAAAAAATAAATCTAACTCCACACAGCTGTGGACAGCAGGAAGTCGACCCCTTTGACTTGAAAGGAGGCTTTTCAAGTTGTTGTTTTTTCAGCCTTTCATTTTAACACCTCAAATAAGTTCTGCAGAATAATCCACTTCTCGCTGTTAGTTTGTATCTTCAGCCGGCTCAACAAGCCAATTTTGGTCACTATATGGATTCATAAATTTAGTTTGCAAACTGTTTATATTCATAGCTACTGACCCCCTGTTCCAGTATCCATACCATCATACTATTTAGTATGATAGAAAAAGAGTTAGTATGTCCCAATACATGTTTATGCCTGAAGTACCAGGATGTTCTACCACATCTGGTCGTATTCTGCCGCCTGCAGGTCAGCATGTTACTCCGGCTGTTCTGACCCACAATCCTCTGCAGCGAGAGATAAGTCGCATCGACTGAGCCGCCGAGACAGTTGGTGGTGCTGATGCTCCGCCCACAAAAGGAAGAAGAAGAGGAATTAAAAGGAATACTTGTTCCGTATCTCATCCTTTTTCTTTTTACTACAAATGTCCGGTGGCTCCCCAAGATCATGACGGATATGACCAAGAAGGTTAAAGTTTGTGGTGTTATGGTGTCGAAAATGGACCCGAAAGCAAAACACGAATGAAGGTTAACCAGATGTTTTTGTAAAACAGGTTGTGATGAGGTAATTGTCCAAGAGGTGAGGGGAGCAGAACATCCAGTCAGTCCTGGGCTCAGCCCGAGCTACTGGGTAGCATATGAGTGTGGAGGGCCACTGGGCAGAGGAGAGCCAAAGGCTGGCTTCACCGGTGGAGATCCAGCAGGGAGCGGAGAACTTGGGGAGCCACCGGATTTTACTGCTGGGCAGCTGGGCAGCACGCTGGGCAGACAGGTGCATACAGGGACCAGAGATCTGCAGGTGAGGGATCGCTGGCAGGGAAAGCCAGAGGTCTGGAAGATCTGGAGTCCAGAGAGGGGAGGGCACTAACTCCGAGGCAGATGCGGCAGATTGCAGGTGAGTGGAGAATTACCAGCCAGCTGACGAGGAGGGGAACTCAGGTGAGTATTCTTCTGGCAAAGTATTGCAGAAGACAGGCAGCTTTGCAGGAAATCCTCCAAAGAACAGAGGCCGAGTTGAGCAGGATGGAAGACAGTACTACTGACACAGTGGAAGACCAGTAGATCTCCTGCTCAGGTGATTAGTGGGAAGAGGATCGGCTGTGTCAGGAGCCAGAGTGGATGGGCAGCAGGTGGAGCCTAAGGAGCTGCAGACACCCACCAGACATGCCTACCAACACAGGGACACGCCCACCAATACAGGGACACGCCCGCCAATACAGGGACACGCCCACCAACACAGGGACACGCCCACCAATACAGGGACACGCCCACCAATACAGGGACACGCCCGCCAATACAGGGACATGCCTGCCAATACAGGGACACGCCCACCAACACAGGGACACGCCCGCCAATACAGGGACACGCCCACCAACACAGGGACACGCCCACCAATACAGGGACACGCCCGCCAATACAGGGACATGCCTGCCAACACGGGGAGACGCCCACCAACATAGGGGCACGCCCACCAATACAGGGACACGCCCACCAACACAGGGACACGCCCACTAATACAGGGACACGCCCACCAACACAAGGGCACACTGACCAATGCAGGGACACGCCCATCAACACAGGGACACGCCCACACAAATACAGGGACATGCCCACCAACACGGGGACACGCCCACCAACACAGGGGCACGCCCACCAATACAGGGACACGCCCGCCAATACAGGGACACGCCCACCAACACAGGGACACGCCCACCAATACAGGGACACGCCCGCCAATACAGGGACATGCCTGCCAACACGGGGAGACGCCCACCAACATAGGGGCACGCCCACCAATACAGGGACACGCCCACCAACACAGGGACACGCCCACTAATACAGGGACACGCCCACCAACACAAGGGCACACTGACCAATGCAGGGACACGCCCATCAACACAGGGACACGCCCACACAAATACAGGGACATGCCCACCAACACGGGGACACGCCCACCAACACAGGGGCACGCCCACCAATACAGGGACACGCCCACCAACACAGGGGCATGCCGACCAATACAAGGACATGCCCGCCAACACAGGGACACGCCCACCAACACAGGGACACGCCCACCAACATATGGACAACACTAGGAAGGACAGGGATCCTAACACAGGAACATTTTGACAATGAAGTAGTATATCCCAATTGTACACAAACTACATGCAACAGCACATAGTTTTTAAGGGTAGCTGCAGTACGTACTAAAAGTACAAAGAAATACTATGCGACTCTGAACACAGGGTGATTTGACTGTTTTCGGATTTCTTTTACTGAAACAGCTGCCTGGAACTCTAAAATACCAAAAGCATTATGTCGGTCCAGAGGGCGTGTAAGTCGACACAAGGTGACCTTCGACCTATGACGCCATCTTACAACTGTCTGCTGTGCGCTGTGGCCCAACGCAGCACTGAGGCTGCAAAACCAAAACAACAAGCCGAAAGATGCTAAAATATTCCACAACTGACTTGACCAAAATGGAAATGGATTCTTGAATGCAAAAAATATGCGAAAACAGAAATATAATTTTTTTTTTTCTCCCAGAGGTTGATGCAAGTAGGTCAGGAGATTGTGTGCTTGATCATAGCACTCAGTTTGCCGTGGAATCGGAGAGTCACGGTGGATAAAGCCGGCATTGCCAAAGCCAAGACAAAAGACAAGAGTGGGAAATCACAGAGGGGATTATTCTGCAGCCCTGAGCACTTTGAAAAGACTGAGAGGAGGCGAGACGGCATATAAACCACCAGGAGAAAAGAGTGCAAGAGAGAAGGAGCGAGATCGAGAGAGGATGGGAGTCAGTCACAGATATAACGGGGATCGAAATATATCAGGGGAAAGGAGAAAAAAGCCCTGAAGGATATGGTGAGAGTCACTGGATGGATCAGAGAGGTTGAGGAGGGCAGAGAAAGGTGAGACATCAAGAGAAAGAGGATCATAAAGAGTGTGTGTGTGCAGATGAATGGAGGCTTATGGAGGGAGGAGGAGTCATATGAGAGATCTGCCGTCCGTTCCTCCATCAGTGCGTAAGAGCTGCGTTTCCTCAGGGCGGGATGGCTGAATGCGACCTCTTTGTCTGAGCTCCTCATGCACTGATATATGATCCCATGCTAATACACACACACACACACACACACACACACACACACACACACACACACACACACACACACACACACACACACACACACACACACACACACACACACACACACACACACACACACACACTCCTCTAGGGACCTGCTGAGACTCAGGCCATCACAGAGAAATCCTCCTCAGCAGGCCGCCCGAGCATGTTGACAACATGACAGATGTGTCTTGTGCTGCTCTGCTCAGTACAGCGAATGGTTTGAAGTATGTGGATTCTCAGGCTCCTGTTTCTTATCTCCAGTATTTGCTTGGCTATCTAAAAAATAAAAAACACACCTTCAAGAATTCAGTCAAGGGCAATAACAGGATTTTATCTGCAACAACAGATTCGATGGATAAAGAGAGGCTGCAGGTGATGATTTCACTTCTCATTTTCAGTTTTTTCACTGCAAAGATCAAGAAGCTGGTTTTGAAATATGTTGTTGGTCCGTCATGCTAATGCCCTGTATGTTTGATTTAATTGGACACCAGGACCTGCGTGGTGCTCAGTTAAAGACACAAAATGTTCCGAGTTAGGTTTCAGCCCATTATAAGCAACAGTCTTGTAGCTTTTTTTTAATTTTATAACCATTACAACGCAGTCCATCACTTATTTTATACATGAACAATATCAAAATGGTTGTGGTCTCCGGGTCTGAAAATTGAAGCCAATGCTAAAGTGTCTTGAAGTGCAATACCACCGAAGGGCCACTAGGGGCTGGTCAAAAAACCCTCTGGCTCAAGTTCATAAAATGATATTTTACACACGTCATTGTAGTGTTATTTGTTAAATTCACTTCTGCTGCTCAGAGATTTTATGGTCAGTCTGAAAAATAATTCTGTTATGATTAAATAATAGTTCTCAAAGTTCAACCCCTTCTTCTGGCTCCAAAACACCAAGATGGCGACAGCTGAACTGCCAATGACTCGAAGCTTCAGAACAGCAGTTCCCAAACCAAAGGGCGACGTCACAGTTCGTTGTCACTTCATTGTATATCTGCCTACTTTCCAAAACTTTTCATTTAATTTCATGTTTATTAGAACCCAAGCATCGATGTTGTGAAAGCCCTATTGTTATTAAAGCGATTATTATTATTCTCCATAAACAACTGCATTTTTGGAGGCTTTATCATCCTCAAAAACTCCCAAAAGTTAGAACACCCATCTCTCTCAGCGAAAAATGTCATATTTTAGCAGAGTCGAGAGTGGGCGTGGCCAAATGGCTTGCGCTCCCTGAACAGAGGCCCGGCCGGCTACATTTTTTTTTGTTGATTTTTTTGATTTTATTCACTTTATTAATCCCCGAGGGGAAATGTCTTCACTACAGCAGGGGGGCTCTCAGGGGGAGCTGCTGCAGCAGGCTGCCACTAGCGCGGCGCCAGGTAACCTGATCTGAGGTGCATGTTTTTGGATGATGGGAGGAAGCCGGAGAACCCGGAGAGAACCCACGCAAGCACAGGGAGAACCTGCAAGCTCCGCACAGAAAGGCCCAGGACCGGATTTGAACCCGGAACCTTTTTGCTGTGAGGTGACGGTGCTAACCACTGCACCACCGTGCCGCCCCTTACTAACATGTACGGAATTCGGTGGACATGTCTATCACCCTAAACGTACAAAAAAGTTGCATTGCACCATTACTCAACACAACAGGAAGTCCGCCATTTTGAATTTAGTCGCATACAGGTTTTGTCGGACCAACTTCAAATTTAGTCTGTCCACTCTTAACATGTTTGCAATTGAAAGTTATCAAAAGAATTTGTTTTTGCCCGTGGTGTGGTGGCCAAAAAATGACCCAAAAGTCATACTTTGGCATTTCGTCCAAAATGTGATAAAAAAATGTTTTAAAAAAAGACAAAGCATGTCCAAAAAGTGACCCAAAAGTCATTTTTTTGTATAGTATGTAGTCTGTAGTATATAGTATATTGTATATAGTATAAAGTATATAGTATATTGTACATAGTATATATTATATTGTATATAGTATATTGTATATAGTATATAGTATACAGTATATTGTATATAGTATATTATACATAGTATATAGTATATATTATATTGTATACAGTATATTGTATATAGTATATTGTATATAGTATATAGTATATAGTATATAGTATATATTATATATAGTATATGTTATATTGTATACAGTATATTTTACATAGTATATAGTATATAGTATATAGCATAGCCAGGGCGATGCGGCTAAGTTTGATGTTTCGCCGTGACACAGGAAGTTGATGTTTAAGGTCAAACGATGCTCCAAACCTCATTAAACTTGCGTCAGGCACCAACTTTCATGAGTTTTTGAAGATGTCAAAGCCGACAAAAAAAGGATTTTTTTTTTTTTAAAGAAGAATAAGGAACGAGATCAAGAAAAGAATTAAAACTGCCTCGTGGGCTGCACGTCGGGGATCCAGCGGCACCGACCTGCTGCATCCCCGTCGTGCAGCGTGCGACGGCCTGCAGATCATTGCTTGCAGTTTTAATTCTAATTGTTCTCTTTATTTCTACAAGATGCTGAACCACATACTTATGAATAGTTAGAGTGTCGTAGGGCCTCCGATTGCTTTACTAAAATCCTTAAAGCCGTTCTCTGCCAGAACTGATATTTTTTTAAACTGAGCACTCGTACAGTTACACCTTTACACCACCGTCTTTAAATAATAAAGGTACTTACGTCAGTTCTTATGGTCAAAAAACATTCATTAAGGAATCTGAAGATTTTATTTCTTCATGAGATAGTTATTTGAAATGGAGACACAAGGTTTGTTCAATGGTGGTTTTCTTAACGGCATTGAATTTCATATGTTTATTTTTCAATGTATTTCTCTGCCTGGCGTGACTAAAAATAAATGTGTTGTTGACTGTTCTGTTTTGTTTTGTGATGCAAAAGACATTTAAAAGTTTTCACATTTATATTCTATTTATTCATGACAAAAATGTGTGAAACAGAGTCCACGCGATCTCACAGCTGTCACTCAAGTTAAAAAGAGACTAATCAAGTAATTTCCAACACATTCTTCACAAATTATTAACTGCAACTCCCAACTAATTGCAGGAAATAAGCGCTCTCCCCGTGACTGCATGACGAAAGCAAACATGCCTCCGTTCTACTTTAAAGTCACTCCGGCTGGTTCCCAGGCTTCCAGGAGATGGAGCGGAATGATGGGATGGAGGGGAAGAATGGAAGAAAGGGTGAGGAAGAGGGAAAAAGTTGTCAACCAAAGAAGATTTGCCAGAGTAGGAGCAGCGGCCATCATCCCAGGCAGCAGCTGCATCAAATAGTCGGCTTAAACTTCAGGATTCTGGTCACGAAGAGGAAACGAACAGCAAAGTGACGCGCAGGGAAATGAGCTGGTTTTCCCGAAGCCACTGAATCACTGCTGTCCTGGCAGCACCTCATAACCTCCCCTAACCTTTTCATGAGACTAAATGATAATTATTATTATAATAATAATACGGCAGACTGGCTGTAGAGCCACATCTTGTTGAAAGTAAAGTTCACTTTGAACATTCATGAATATGTCCTGTGGACAGCTGATCTACTGTGTTCCTCAGCGACAGCACTACATCACATTCAGGGTCCTTCTCTCCAGCACACAGCACATATCCAGCTACATGACAAACTGCAGTCATTCATACAGCGACACCTGAATGTCACATCCAGGCGTCTGACTCGGATCCAGGTAGAATTTCACAACAGCTTTGCAAAGCAACTGTGGTACATGACCTCACGTATAAAGACCAAACCTCCATATGAGGCTCGTGTTGACATGAGTTCACGTAACGTGTACTCTTTGTCCTGGTGGAAGTACATTACAGATGATGTAAGAGGGCCCTGTGGGTGGCCAGTGTCTGTTTACAGCATACAGTTTCCTGCAGGGTTTCACAGCACATCATAGCAGAGAGCATGCCATGTTGGACAATGATGTAACCGCTTAAAATGATTCAAACATATTTCTATTTCTGTGATATCCCTCTTTTCCACTGCAGCACTTCAGCTTGACTCAAATCTCTACTCGCTCTCCTCAATGGTTTTCCATCAGACAAGAGCGGTGGGTCGTACCTGGTACTCACCTCCGTCGAGGTCCCAGGTGACCTGAGCCGACGTTTGATAAAGTTTGATAATGAACCCACTGATGGGTCCGAGATAATCGTTGAGTCATTAAATCGCTGCGTCATCATTATGCAACATCCTGCACAAACCCCCCAGTGTTTCGTGTCCAACGTACAATAGTGGCCACAATTTTCTTTTACTGCTCCTCGATTAATGGCAACCTGCAGAACCAAGGAGTGGTGAAGTGAGGAGGTGCAGACGTTCATCACCAGCACCACTGAGGGGAAAACAAAATCCAGACATCTGATACCAAAAGTGAGTCGAGTGGAGTTGCGGTTGAAAAGATCAATGCCAGTCTCATGTCTGCAGGTAAATATGAAGCTACAGCCAGCAGCTAGTTCACTTGTGTTTGCATAGAGATAGAAAACGGGGGCAACAGAGGGTGGCGATTCCTTCTTGATAAAAAACGTACAAGACGAATCTGTTATTCTGTTTCTATCACCTTCGAAATATCTCTAAAATCTTCATGATGCTGAGACCATCATACATGCCTTCATCCCCTCACACCTAGACTACTGCAGACTCTTCACCTGCCTCAATCTAAAATCCATCAGTCGACTTCAAACTGTACACAACTCAGCTGCCAGACTTTTAACCAAAGCCAGGAAAAGGGACCACATCGCCCTGTTTTAAACTCCTTGCACCGGATCCCAGTATGTTCTAGAATGGATTTTAAGATGTTACTGTTGACTTCTAAGACGCTTCATGGCCTCTCTCCCTCCTATTTAGCTGACCTGATTGTCCCATACAAGCCTGCTCGTTAGTCTGAGGTCCGCAGACAAAAAACTTTTATCTGTTCAGGAGACACGTCTTAAAACTAACGGTGACGAAGCATTTTCAGTGAGAGCCTCCAAGCTATGGAACGAGCTGCCTGAGGAAATAACGGTCTGCGGAGTCAGCGGCATCTTTTAAGTCTTTTCTTAAAACATACTTTTATCTGAGAGCCTTTGCTGATTTTAGTGATCAATTCTTATTTCTTTTATACCCTGTTTTAATTTGTTTTTAATTTGTTTTTATGATTGTTTTACACAATCATTGTGTTGTTAAGACTTGTTAGAATTCACTTGTTGTTTTGTTTTAATGGCTTATTTTATGCAAAGGACTTTGTAACTGAAGTTTAGAAAAGTGCTACACAAATAAAGTTTATTATTATTATTATTATTATTATTATTCAGCTATTTTTGATTGATTTTCTTTAGTCCAATCAATTATTCAGGAAATGGTTTGAGCACTATGTTTCAATGCACATGATGCCGGGGATCTTTGTTATATGCTGATTTGGTGAAAGGCGTGACGACGAGGTCTGACTGAGGAAGGTCAGCGAGCGCCAGACATGGAGAGGAATATTAACGACATACCAGCTGTTAGACTGCAAATCATTTCAGCTTTAGAAATGTGGCTCTGGGTGACCAAACACCAGTTCCAAATTTACCAATTAACACTGACTGAAATCTCTGAGATTTATTCTGCCGTACGCTAAAGCCCTCCATCCATCACAGCTCACCAAGCAGCAGAGAAAAGCCATAATTCACTGGAAAACCAGTTGGAATTAAAGGATTGTTGAAACAATAGATTTTAAACATTCATATTCCCTCATTAGTGGGTCAGGAGAAATTAGGTTAGGCAGTGAAAGTAAACAGGAGCTGAGCAACCTGGAGACATACAAGGAAACAAGCAGCCTCTCTCCAGCCGACTGGCGTCCTTTCAGGCTATCCAACACTAATTGCTGCAATCTCGGATCAGTGCCAGTCCACCTGGGGCCATTTCAGAGGAATTTTTTACAAAGTCATCCAAATGTGACGCCCGTCTCTATTCAATTATTCTCTAATAAAGATAAGTTATGCACAACCTACGTTATTTAAAAGGGACCAAATTATTAAGCTTTGCATCCATATGTCTCCATCTTTGACTTCATCCAAAACGGTAATCAAAGATAGGGAAAGAGCCTCACGGGACGACTTAAAGCCCGAACTGCCCGGCTGAAACAGTGACACACAACATACAGGAACGCTGGAGGATTTGTGTTTTGTGCTTACAGGTCATACTTCCAGCTAAAAACTAAATATCGGAGTAATTACAATTCTGAAAAGTCCCAAAAAATCTAAACTCAAAGAGAATTCACCAAAGTCATAATAACTTTTCCTCTAAAGACCATGAATGTATCTCTGAAATGTCAAGACATTTGACGTGGACGGACCAGCTTCAGATTCTTACCTTCCTGCTGCTGCTGCTGCTTTCATACCACAGTATCTCAGAGATGAAAGGAAAGGCTGCACCCTACACCAACAGCCGTTTTACTCCACTCACGTCTAAAACGTGTGAGGACGCCTCCAAAAAGCACCACAGCGAAATGAACATTGTAAGTGTTTGATGAAAATCTCTGTGGCTTCTTAACTCTCTCGATCAAAGAAATATTCTTTGCTTCAGATAGCGAGTGTGTCGTATCCATCCCAATATGTGATGGGGCCGTTCTCCAGATTAGACTTATTTAATACGATTTAAACAACTGGTGGAATCTACTCATGTGATTGTAAAACTTCACTTCATAACTGATTACATTATTGTTAAGTTGGAAGCATAAAATTTATAAAATAATGACAAATAGTGTTTTGATGAGTCGGTCCGTGTAAAAACAATCTGATAGTGATCAAACGGTTCCATCCACTCAGACACAAACAGATGTTTTCTCTGAATCTTCAGCCCAGTCTTGTACCTTGGTACGCTGCTGGGACCTCTGGCTGTCACATGACCGGGCACGGATCATATTCGGTTTGTGGAACCCACATAACTCTGATGTTTGACCCCAAAAAAACACACCTTCTTCCACCTTCATCGTTTTTCTTTATCTCATATGCTCACTATTTTTCTATGTTCATGCAAACCTTACAGCTGCAAATGAACGTAACACTCGCTGAGAAAAGGCTCACAACTCCTGACTGAATTTTTTCTGTGTACATTAAACATTGAATGTGACATTTAACTCTAATCCCTTTCCAGACTTGAAAGCTGGGGCATTCAGAGAGCATCGGGGCACGCACAGTTAAACTTTGACAGCGGGGAATGTGATGAAGCATAATCCAAAAACATCAGAGGTTACACTGCATCATGGGACCGGGGTGGTCGGCATGGCTACAGGCCGCGTCCACAAATCACCCACTGAACCCGGCAAACTGAATCATTGCATTTTAGTGATTTCATACGAGACTTCGTCCATTTCCAATCAACTTATCTATAGTGATTTCTGCACATGAAGCCTCACGCTGCAGCAGACTGCCAGCCATCTCTGCTCACTGGCTCTGAAGGAAACAGCATCATCTGACATTCGCAGCCGCTTCATTTGCAAGAGTTCACGCTGTTTGAAGCCATGTGCAGATAATGTGTGTCAGACGACACACGTGTTCCTGCTCATCCAGCTTTGGGCTAATTCCACACTGCAAAATGCCTTTATTGCTGTCAACCATCAAGCAACTCCAGCAACTTGCCGGTAGTTTTGTCAGTCGTTCTGCCACCACTGTATTGTGAGAACTCATTTCTGGTGCAAAGCTGCTTAGCAAGGATTTGTCTACTGCCTCACTGCTTCTGCACTGAACTGTATGTACATGGGCTGGAGTTCTTCACCGACTGTCCATCTGTTATTTGAACTCAATTGTTACACAGCAAACCGAGTGCAGCAGAGCTGCACACTGTGTGTCATGAACAGAGAAGGGATCCTCGGTCAACGTGTAACATCACACGCATTCAATACTTTCAGACCAAATACATTCAGCAGCCTTGAATTCATCAAATATTCTGAAAGCATCTGCTGACTGGAGTGACAGCGAAGAGAGCCCCACAAACTGTACGACTTCTTTTCACAGGCTGTTATCACGATCATTAACAGCAGCTGAGAGAGTGTGTACTGTGGAGGAGGGACGGTTTTACACGGCCTTTTAATTAGCTCTTAAACTTCTCCCGCAGGGCTCATCAAACAGGAGGCCTCGCTGGGTGACATTTCCAAGCAGCCAATCAGAGGCAGCTGGGAGCTGTGAGGCCGGAGGACGAAGTGAAGGAAGCTTGTCTGTTCCACAGCAAACTATTCACAGACACCCGGCATTCAAATGCTCCAGCTTGCAGTAAGAGTGAGTTTTATAGCTGATCCATGTGACCCGTGTTTTAAAGGAACAGTCAAACAATTTTACACATCAAGATTTCATTACTCATCATGGAGTCCTGAAAACAGTTGTATGAAATGTTGTGTCGCTCTGGCGGGACTTTTGAGAAAATAGTCCTGATCGGCTTTTGGGGTTTAAAAACTTCAGGTTTAGAAAAGAAATCACAAACAAACTTTGGAGTTTGAAAAGTTGCAGGCCGGCAGGGTTTCGTGGAATAGGAGGGTAAATCATTTCAAGATATCTCAGCTTCTGTGACTTTGATTATTCTTTTATTCTCTTGCCATTAGCCAAACTTTACTGAGACAATGGTTGTACATTTTCCTTTTAAAGGAATAGAAATATCTTAGTTTGACTGTCGCCTGACTATACAGAAAGTTCAAAAATACATCCGCTACCATCTCTAAAGTTTACTACTTTACACATTTACAACCTGTAAGTCCGATTAAGTCCAGACTACAGTCCTTAATATAAATTTGGGTTAACGCTCATTCATTTGAGTCTGTGAAAGAGAGTAAATAAACCACAAAATGTCAGTTTATTTAAGGAGGGTTTAAGAAAATCACATAATAATGGTGTACAAAATGTCCAAATAGTCCCAATCAACCATGATGACATCAACATGTTAGCCAAGATGCTTCTGCTGCATGCTCTGCATACATGACACATTGCATAGGGGACTGTCTGCTGTCTATTTTGCTGCTGTGGGATAATTTGAGTGATGTTGTGTG
Source organism: Brachyistius frenatus (assembly GCF_029030835.1). NCBI lineage: Eukaryota > Metazoa > Chordata > Actinopteri > Embiotocidae > Brachyistius > Brachyistius frenatus. The sequence continues at coordinate 116,877 of NW_027210939.1, forward strand.
TAATTCTTGCAGCGAAACCAATTGCCTTCTGTAAAAAAAACAACATTTGAACTGGTTTCATTTGTTAAAGGTATTAGTTTAAGTGGCGGGGGAGCCGCGGCAGCTGCATCGCTGGCGTCAGGATTAACACATCACACACCCGTGGTTTATGACAGGTTCAACCACAGCACTCTCCGACACTGGCTTGAGATAATCCTGCAGGGTGGGCACTCTGTCCTGAACACTATCACGGTTGTTGTGACGAACCTTAACAGCAGCTTTGCTGATGTAACCAATCACAGAGGCGAAATATCTAAAAAGGAAATAATGTCATTATTATAGTTAAGCTGACCATCATATCTCTACGCAACCCTTTCCCCTCATAAATACCTTGTTCATTGATAGATTGATTTCTCTCCACTTGCTGAAGTAATCAATTAAAGCCTTGTAATCACTCAACGTAATTTGTGTTTGTGTGGCCGACATACTCTTTGAAAACATGTTCTCATTTCCTCCCTCATCCACACCAAGAATTGGATAATATTCAGGAGTAAATACATCCACGTGATGCTGTTCAAAGCTCTGCAAGTGATGAAATAATAAGCAGTAGAGTTACTCACCTCCGTTGTTGTGCAAGGGCTGTATTTACCTGCGGAGGAACAAGAGAGCAGTGTTATAAGAGCCTGAACAAGAATCTGACATGCTACAGTTACAGTGGTTCTGTGTGTGACTGACAGTGGGAAGCACATGTTGATGATGTGAATCGTCTCAGGACTCACTGCCAACTGAAACAACCGCTTATAGAGGAGATATGTGGAAAAATGTTGGATGACCCACAATTAACTAATATTGACATGCTTTCTCTTAAAGTCACAGAGCAGCTTTAAAGCATCACGCTGCCCATAAAAACAACAAATAGACCAACGACCCAAACTAACCACCTTCTGCTTCCGGATTATTTCTGACCATCATTCAGCTCATTGATTGTTAGTAACGGAAAGAGACGTAAATCTTTTTAAATTACTCAGACATACATAGTTACAGGACACAAAAAGGCCATTTCTGTAATCAACTGCAGTTTTCAGCAAACACATGAGGTAACTGTGTTTTTTGGGAATATTTCTAGCTGTGGATTAAAACACATGTGATGTTCTAACAGCAGGAAAATGTGCGTGGGATCAAATCAAAATAAAGTTTAGTGTGTGTGTGTGTGTGTGTGTTATGTAATGAAGGTATCTTGGTGTAGTGCGCTGCATTTTTGGACAAAATGAACTTGTTAAGTGACAGTGAAAAACATAAAATATCATATCTCCTTTTAACACATTTGTGATTGTAGATTTAAAGTAAAAATGGTTGTATCGTTGAACTTTAAATGTTTTCTCTCCTGCAGTCGTCTCAGTTTAATTTATCAGTAATTACATCTTCACTTCCTCCTCGAACTAATTTCAGCGAAATCCCTCTGTGCTCTGGTCCTCATTATGCAAACTAGATCACTTTTAATAAAAGCTTTTTTCATCTCTGATTACGTTAACAGTTTGAGTAGCATGTGAGCATGACTGTACTCCTTTCAAACAGAAGAGACACTTTAATGTTCCTCCAGGCGACATCAGCTTTTACTTCACGTACAAACAGTCTGATAACAGATGAGACTTTTGTATTGTAACACGCAGTAATGCAACATCTCTGACATCTTCTCATCACCTCAATTCGCACCAGCAGATTTGAGCGCTGCTGTAAGGTGACGAGTGTGTGTTTGTATGAACTGCAACCAGGGTGAGCAGATAATGTGCCCACTTCATGATCCGAAACTAAAATTATATCTATTTATCACAAGAATAAACACAAAAACATTTATAATGATTCTTGAAGGGATGTGTTCTCATGATTGGTTCAGATTAAATGCAAAATGTCAGGTGGCGCAGATAAACTGCTGAATGAAAGAAAACTGTGTGGATGAGGATTCATCTAAAAACTAACCTTGTCAGGATTTAACTTGAAGCCAATTTAGCAGATGAGAGCATCAGAAGTTGGCCACAGATTTGTCTCATTATTTATGAACACGAATGACTTTGACGGCCCAATCCTCCATCAGGGAGAGAGAGCACAGAGGAGTGACACTGAAACCTGAATCCTACTGTGGTTACACTCATAAATAAACTCTCAAAAAACTGCTAAATGACTTGGAATCACTCAAAGACACGATGAGCTGAGATTCCCGGCAGGGGAGGAGTTCTTAGGTGGAAACACTGAGAGGCAGCTCAACTAGTGAAGAAAAGATTCAAAGACTCCAGCTGTGTGACCGATTTATTTGGTGTTGTAGCTAAATGTGGCTAAAGACAACAAAAACAAGAAGCTAAAATACTGTAGGCTCACAAACAGTAAATGCAACAGAGAGAGATGAAAAACTAGAAGCAATGAATAAAAATGGTTCAACGACGTTTCTAAAATTACCTGCATATAATGGATAAATAAATTAAATAGCTACTTAGATTTAAAAATGGCTAAAAGAAGTTAAATGTAGCCAAATATAATGAAAAAAACATCAAATTGATAAAGATGTATTGTCTATGGGTCACAGTAAATACGATAAACTGTTAAACACAAACAAAAAGTGGCTGAAACATGCAGCTACAACTGGAAAACAATTGGAAAAAACTAAAAGTAAAAAATAAAAATGGTTAAAATATGAAGCTAAAAGTCGATGAATGTTTTTGATAAAAGGGCGAAACAGCTTCCACTGCAAGTAATCTTACCCCCCACTCACCCCCACCCCCTCCACCCCGCTCCCCTCTCCAATGGTTCCCTCCATGCTCCTAAAAATAGCCCATTCATTCTGACCATATAGACATGCAGGCCACAACCTGCATCATTAACACAGCTGTGCATGTTTTAAATAAAAGGCCCGAGCATTGACTCAGCCATGTGTGTGTGTGTGTGTGTGTGTGTGTGTGTGTGTGTGTGTGTGTGTGTGTGTGTGTGTGTGTGTGTGTGTGTGTGTGTGTGTGTGTGTGTGTGTGTGTGTGTGTGTGTGTGTACATAGAATCAGAGTTAAGAGCTGTCCCTGCGGCCCTGGAGGCCATCAGGTAGTCCATTACAGACGGAGGAAGACTGCACTCTGTGAGCAAATGTGATTACAGCGAGCGATGGACATGCCAGCGTTCATCTGACAAGAACCCCTAACGTGTCTGGTTCAAGTGCATGTGAGCGTGCACACACACACCCACGGAGCAGAGCGACGCACACACCCACATCACACGGCGCGCACTGTCATCTGCTTTGTTTTGGTTTGAATCCTGGTTCATCCCATACTTAAAGGATCAACTGCTAGAAAAACACCCAGAAATACTGTAAACTGCCCCATATGAGACACAAATTACCACAATACACAACAAAGTCAACACGATACACTACCTAAAGCACATTTTGTGAATATTGCAGTGATTTTTCATTTGGCACACTGTCTGCTCTGACCTTCTTGGATATTTTCAGTTTGGCAACAGAAACACACCATCTGGCCTCCAACTCTTTATTTCTATAGCACCTCCTCATTTATAACTAATCACAGGCTCTCCCATGTTACAGCTACAGCTGAATCAGGCCATCATGATACGAGGAATATATGCATCGTCTTCTTTTTACGCACATTGCGGGCATCGGTCAGCGCCTTGATCCGATCAGTGCCCATGTAATCACATGCTTTAATGAGATCAAGCGTAATGAACACCCAGATCTGATATGAAGTGGCCAAACTGAGAGGCTCTTCATAAAAGATGAAACCAAATGATGCGCGCGCGCACACACACACACACACACACACACACACACACACACAGTCACACACACACACACACACACACACACACACACACAGTCACACACACACACACACACACACACACACACACACAGTCACACACACACACACACACACACACACACACACACACACACACGCACGCGCTCTCGGTGAGGAGAAATAGTGGAAATGAGAGAAAACACTGGGAGCCTCCATGAGTGAGAGCAGCGGGGGGGCTGTGATGGTATTCTTTTGTGTATCAGTGATCAGGTCATGTGTAATGGAGCCTTAAGTGTTGGCTGTTGTTATCCTGCTGCAGATTATACAGTAATCCTGAGATAATTAGCTAAAGCATCTGTTTAGGAAAAAATATGAGCAGGCATTCATGTTTCATAATATTTAAAGTGGCATGGTTACACTGTGGTCGGCTACCATATTGGACCTCTTACACAAGTGTTGCAGTCATTTTGTTGGCTATCTTGCCTTCCTGGTATTTATATTTGAAAGCTGTAGTCTTTTACATTGAAGACAATCTCAACATCTCAGCCTCGTTATTTGAAATGCAAGTGATGGCCTGGCCTAGATTTGGGCAGCTTAAAGCACACTCACTCTTACATAATATTTTACCTTCACAGCTCTGGTGCTCCACCCTCACAGTCCCGTCTCTCTGTATCCTAACATCCCCCGCTCCGGATATCTTCCGCGGAGGAGCCGCTGATGTCGCTCCGGCGGCGGCAGCGGAGCTCCTCCTGCCCCGGTGTCCCTTCGCCAGCGTCCTGCAGCACTGGTAACACACCGCCCATGCCTGCTCCTCGTTGATGGGCTGGCTATAAAGCCTCAGTATGTCCTCCAAACACAGGTCCTCAGCTCCCGCTTCCTCCGGTGAACTCATCGTGTTGTGATGATGCTGCTCATCCCGGCGCGTCGCTGCAGCAGCATCCGTCAGCCCTCCGTGGTCCCCGCCGCGCCGCTGCTCCGCCATCCTTTCATTCTCTCAGCGCAGGAGGCCCGATGACGAGAACAGGTCCAGGCCGACGTGGGAGAAACCTGGAGGCATTGATGCTTCCCTGCTCCCCGGCCAGCGGTAAGTACAGCAGCACACCGGTGGTCGTTTCTCCGCGCGCCCGACGATCCGGTTTTGGTCCCGGTCATACAACGGTGTGTGTTTGTGTGTGAGAGGAGCCTGCACGGTGCATGTGTGTGTCTCACATCCAAAAGCAGCGAGCCAAGCTCACTCCTTCATCACATGATCTCGCTCTCTCTCTCTCTCTCTCTCTCTCACACACACACACACACACACACACACACACACACACACACACACACACGAAACGCCCATGCATTCTAGCTATTTCCTGGCGTTTGATAAATCAATTAAATACAATTTTGTATGCAGTATTTATACGACATATTTATTTCATTATAAACTGGGCATCTTGGCCATAAAAAAGCGTAGATAGCCTTTCCTGAGTTCAACATAGTTACAACAGTCTTTTATTGCTTTATGTGTGTGTGTGTGTGTGTGTGTGTGTGTGTGTGTGTGTGTGTGTGTGTGTGTGTGTGTGTGTGTGTGTGTGTGTGTGTGTGTGTGTGTGTTATGTTTTTTTTGGTTTCTAAAATGAAGTCTGATTGATTGATATTTACAGAATTATATGAATATGGTGGTGGTACAATTTTGTGGTACGTCAATAAGTATTTCTGTTTTATGCTTACTTTCTACTCCACTACATTATAGAGGGAAATAATATTATCTTTTTACCCTGGTATATTGGTGTATTGTCATTGTTCAAAATATAATGCAACAACCAAAAAATACAGGTGTTGATGGAATGTTTTTATTGTATGCTGGTGCTACTTGTGACTTTTTTTTTTTTTTTTTTTTTTTTAAAGGTGAGTCCTTCTTTTTGGATCTGTAGTGGATTTAGTGAGACTAAATTTAGCCTTACACAGGTGTGTTTGGTGCCCTCTGCCGTTGCTTCTCCAGCCGTCCTCCATGTTGAAATTCAAGAATTTGTCTTGCAGCTTTTCATTCCAAATGATTTCTGCTCAAAGAGGAAGTTTCCCTGAAGTCGCCCGTGGCTGTGCAGATGATCCTGAGTCATCACAAGGCTTCACAGAGGATCTTTCTCTTTACTACACATACACACATAATGTCTATTCCTTCCTCTCACATGCACATCACCACGTGACATCCACATCATATCACACTCATCAAATCTTTTTTCAATCAAACATCAAATCAAAAAGAATCACCGTACACACAAGTTTTTCCTCATATTTATTAATCAATTCAGCCTCATTTCACATGATTTTTTTCATCAATTATATCTATTCAATCAATACACAATACTCTCATATAGATCTTTTTGACAGCAAATACACACGTGACACGACAACACACACTCATATAACACATATAGCAATCTCAGAGACACATACCAGATGTGGTTGCCATGGGGACAGTGATGGCTTTGCCCATACGTAAACACAAATCTCTGAACACTGATACAGAATATGTCACTATCAATACACACCAGCACATGTGGAATGACGAAGTAAATATACAGCTCTCCAATATGATTTCTTGAATCATTTCACATCAAAGAAGCTAATTATGTGTGGCTTTAAAAGAACAATAAACTGTAAACAAAAAACATATTGAAAAGTCTTTTTTTTTTTTGTCCCTTAGTTGTAAAAGTGGTCGAAGCTTGTGAAGGAATGAACATGCAGCAGTGTCATTAAAGCAGCTGGTGGAGGGAGAGCGGGGGGGGGGACGACAAACGACATAACTTAACACTCAACAAAAGGACATGAACAGGGCGAAGGGTTACACTTTGAAATCCAGCATGTTGCAGTCGATCTTGTAGTAGACGTAAGGATAATACTCCTGCTGGCTCAGGTTCAGGCCCGGGATGTCCATCGCAGACTGGAGGACAAAAACAAGAAGCAGCTGTTTGAATATCTGTGAAACGTTTATCTGGAATTGTCTCATAAATGAGAAGTACGACACCAAGGCCAATGTTCACTGAATCCATACTTAAGATTACAGCTGGTCTGGATGGAAACAGTGAAAAGTCAACAAAATATATCAACAAATCTCAGGTTTCCTACATTAAACTTCAGATTTTAAATGTAAACTTTTGAAAATGACTTTTAGATTGTTTTCTAAAACTCAACTTCTTTTTGATGAGTTTATTATTATTTAAACACATTCTTTAATATTACTGTATGAATCAAACCTGCTTCATAGCTAGTTGATGTCCTTTATTTGCAGTAACCAGCTGTTGCCATGGGAGGGCGCACCTGTTGTACTCTGACAGGTGATGAAGCAGAGATGCTGAGGAACTGTAGAGACTCCTTTGCTACATCTCAAATCACTACTTATGTTATATGTCAATCAAATTAGGAAAGGGAACGAAATAACTTAAAATTAGAGACCTGTTAACACACTACATTAAACTGTTTTACATTACTTCTTAAAAAAAATATTTCTACAGCTTTTTGGGAGATATTTCAACTCCTCTGCAGCTCCTCTGTTCACAACATCATGGAAGAGCAGCAGAAGTACACTCAAAAACGGAGTGCATTGATTTAGCCTGTGTTTGGTCAGAGAATAAAACCTGTTCAGATTCAGCGTGCAGTTTAGATTTGGGAGACAAAACACATTTACATCTGAACCAACTTCAATCCCTTTGGAGTAAAGAAGTAAATGCTTCCTGAGGAGGTGTTTTTACATCACAGAGAATTGTTTGTCTTTTCAATTCAGTTCTGGATCAAACACTGAGACATTACTTCATATCATTACATCACATGTTGTCCTGTCCAGTGTCTTTAGTGATGGTGTGACCTCGTTACTCACGTCGATGATAGCAGCTGCACTGCTGTCCAGATGTTTGTACAGGTCGTTGAGCACCTCCCTCAGCTTCTTCATGGTCTTCTTGGTTGGCTGCAGGAGCATCGCCTGGAAGTTCACCGGCAGCCCGTATCTGGAAGAACAGCACACGACATGGACCCGTTCAGCACCGCAGTAAATAGAGTAACTGGGCTCACTGAAACAGAGGCAGGCGGTGGATCTGATCAGCTTCTTATACAGTTATAAGCAAGATGAATGTATTCAGTACCTTAAAACAGATTCCACAAAGACCCGTAGTGCTTTAATGTGAATCCAAGCGATGAAGGCTTCACTGAAGTTCACTTTGAGCCATCGGACGAGGGGCCCCTGCAGACAGGAACCACAGGAACCAGTTCTTTGGACGCGGTCATCTCAAATTGATTTGCAATAAGTGACCTAGTGTTTGCTTCTTATCCAAACCCCAAAATCTAGAAACGTATGCATGTATGGCTAGAGCATGAAAAAACATCTGTATGGATCTTTTAAACTACCCAACTTAAAACCAGAAAACATAGAACCCTCTACGATCAATCTATTGATCTATTTGAAAAAAGAAAAAACCTGAAAAGAATCTGAAACTTGCGCGGAGTTCATATCACTTACAAACTGCTTCTTCTTATCTGTGGAGAGTCGCGTCATCTCCTCTTTGTCCGCCTTCATCTCCTCTTCATTGTACTGAAACTCTCTCACGGTGAATCTGTGAATAAGATGAAGAGGACAGAAATCTGCTTCATTTCATCACCAATAAAAAAATAAAAAAAAAGATCTGTTATCTAATTTTCTATCTAAAAATTTCTGCTGTGAGAAAACCAGAAAAGCGTTTCCTACAGCCTGTGGCTCTCTGGTGATATATTTATTTAGAGCTATTAATATTCACCAAATAGGCTTCTTTTAGTGGCGCATGATCATCGGATGTCATCACACGATAAAAACTCTTACTTGCTCTCTCTGGCTTTGTGTTTGAAGTCATCGACGGCTTTGGTGAACAGAGTGACGCTGAACAGACCGCTGTCGCTGTCTTCAAACAGCAGGCTGCAAGAAAACACAGGAACCGCTTTCAGTGCTGAGATGATGTTGGTAAGACAAACTCTAGACAGACTGCTCTGTGTAGTGGGTGCTAAATACAAAAAAATACAAATGAAGTCTAAATTATGTATCACAAACAGCCCACAGCTTGATATTTGTGCTTCTTCTGATTCTTTCAACAGGTATGACGTGACTTACTTTGAGGAACGAGGCACCACCATCTCAGCCAGTGTTTCATATGTTTTCTGCCAGTCTTGGTACCCCGTCCTGAGGGAAGAAATCAGCGACAGCCACGTGTTACCTTCTGATTCAATGCTTTGAATCGATGTTTGTTGTTACGTGTGAGTGACGGGAGATCAAACTCACTTCGGTACCACGACCACCATCGTGACCAGGTACTCTGAACCAAGTACAAAGTCATCCTTCTTGACGATGTCAGCCAGGCTCCTGGTCAGCAGGCTCCCCCTGGTGGTGCATGACGGTGTTACAACAACACAGACAGTGAACGAGCCTCATGTTGACAAAGCATTTCAGTCATCTTGACTTTTCAGACTAGTCTGACCAGGTCACGGAAACACAGTCAGTGATCCTTGAAACTTGACTCATAAAAAAACCAAAAAAACACTGGAAAAAAAAACAAATCAAACATCTCAGTGAACCAGGAACGGGTCATGATTTTTTACATTTTCCAACAGTCTTCAAAAAAATGTAAAAAGCAAAACAGTTTCAGCTCCCATCTTCCCTCGTATTCACCAGCACCTGAAACTAATCTGTTCACAGACATGTACCTAAAAGCTGTTTGCCGACCATCGTTAACCATCAAAAGAGGAGAAGAAGAACACGTGGTGACCAACATGTTGCACTGAGGGGAGATGCTACAAGTCAAAAGGGGGAAACATGCAAAGACTACAACAGCAGGTCAACAGGTTCTGTATTAAAATAAATAAACCAAAATGAGGTACAGCTCCAACTCTGACAGGTACAGCTAGTGTATCATAAATCTACCAGGGATATGCAGGCGTTTGAGAGCAAAGCACCGAGCAGACGTTCGTCCTCAGATCAACAATCAACGGCAAGATGAGCAGTAAGTTGTATGTTTGACGTTCGATGTGTAGAACAAACAACGATCCTCATAAATAAAGACATGCATCTCATCCGCTCTGTCAAATGTGAGGGTTTTAGACGTTTGTCGAGCCCTTCCTCCCTCCTGAAAACCTCTTTAAAATGTTGATCGTATGGAGTTTACTTACGCATTCTTCCTTTCTAAGATCTGCAGGTTTCCCTTCAGGTTGTTATAAGCTGACGCTCTGGTCTTCAAGTCGTTGTCAATCTGGGTGACTTGCTGTAAAACATTAAAACACAAAACTGAAATTATGATAAAGAGTTGCATGGCCTCGAGGACCCTTTACAAAAAACACCTTGGCGTAATGTAAGTGCATGGAGGCGAGGCCGGGACGGGCCGAGTGGGAAGATACTGCTGCTAACCATGAGGACACAAAAATGGACAAATAAGACAATTTGACATAAATACCTGCACAGATATTGATAAATCTACATGCTGAAGTTCATGTTTTAGACCTACCTTCGAGATGATTTCAGAGATGTTTTTAAGTGACTGTTTTATGGGATATTTTGCCATGTCCCATTGAAACCTTGAGATGTAGGTGATGAGATCAACTGGAAAAAAAGACGACAAAAGACAAAAGTTAGTGCTAATATCTGCTTATTATCAGATGATTGTAAAATCACAGGGAGGGGAAACTACAATCTTATTACAGTGATTCAGCTAAAAAGTCATTTTATCTTTGTTATTTATCTGCACAGATCGTACTGTACGAAATTCATTACATCAACTACACATACAATCCCTGTGAAAACTAGATTGTGTGAAATCTGTAGAAAATAGAGTTTTGTGGAGGTTTTTTTGTTGTAATTTTTGTTCTTTTTTTCTGAGTGAAGTAGTGAAAAATAAGAAAATAAAAGTTGTTATCATCATCACTGCCCAGTAAACGTTTACTTTGCATGATCCCACTTAATAACCACAGTTTTTCTGGACTACAATAATCAGGACGAACTGTGTGACTGTACCTCCGTTGGCCAGCAGGTTCTCCTGCACTTTGTCTCGACTGTCCTCCAGCACGGCGGCCATGTACTGAGCCACCTTCTTCACCACACTGTGAACACCCGGGAGACATCAACACAAACCGCACACACCAGCAGTAAAACCCACATTCAGCCTGCACATGCTCACACGGCCACGCCCCCCTCTAAATTGAACACAAACAGACACGCACATCAGAAGGTTTCACACGTCCCTGTTGAGGTAATCTCCTGACAAGGCAATTTATAACATAGCAGACTTTCAGAGTTCTGTGGTTTTCAACCACAGCGTTCGGCAGCACATCAAAGCAGCAGTGACTGAGAGCCAAGTCTCATTTCATACCTAAAAAGTTCATAAGAAAGTACATCTGCCATTTCTGTTTCATTTTTAACTACCTGTAAAACACTTTTTCTGTTCATGTAATGACAGCTGCTTTCAGTCTGATACAAATAACACTTAAATTAAAAAAACACATATCTGAATGGATCTTATCTTTAAGAATTCAGTGTTTTTTGTTGTTGTTGTTGTTGTTGTTGTTGTTTTTGTCAGATTTGCTGGACAGAAAGTTCTAAAAAGAACCGGATTAAAGAAGGTCGTCAGCAAACAAGTGAAGCCATGTTGCAACGTCGGTCTTTCTCAGTCTGGGAAACATCCACAGAGGAAGCAGAGCCGAGCGCAGCCGGTAACGGCTCTGAGATTTAGATGTCAATATTTCCAAAAGACTGTAAATTACAGTCACAGACGTACTCATGGCAACATAAGTCACGTGGTAAGAATATGACTAAAGAAAGAGCTGCTGATGTGTCACCCAACTGCAAATTGCCAAGTTGAGACTGCGGGGCTCGCTGGCCGCAGGTCTCTGTGAAATTCCTCATTGTTACAAGGTAAAGGAACGGAACGGGGAATTTGAATTTCCTTTTGATTATAAGAGCCACAAAATAACTACTTATCAGAAAAGCAGGATTTGTCTCAGGTCAGAAAACAGCAGGATGCGTACCTTTCAACGAAACAATCTAACTTGGCCAGTTCATCCGACAGTCCGACCAAGACGTCCAGTGTCCCGACCTGTTCGTGGATAAAACATAAAACGTCAGACTCTTGAGTCATCAGTCCTGAGATTTGGGTCGGGTTTACGTCTGGTCAGCGGGGTTGTGTTTGAACAGCGACATCTGGGGTTCAATCCGCCTGCAGTGACATCCGGGGGGCCCCTATGTGTTTAGGACGGCGCCTCTTTGTCCAGAGCCGCTCATGCAACGCTAACGTCCAGGAGGACGTGACGGCTCCACGTAGCAGCGAGGTCAGCGGAGGACAGAGGATGAAAACCTCAACATGCAGGCCACAGATCTGGGCAGAGACCGCTTCCCTTACACACCATCAGCCTACTCTTGACAGTGGATGCACAAGGTGGGTGGTGATGATGATGATGATGATGATGATGTCAGACTAGTCTTACAGCTGAAACTGATTTTAAATAGACAGAAAAATAGCTATAAAGACGAAGCGAGAGGAAATCAGTCCTGTTCACAGATGACAGACCGACATGCAGCCCGGGAGGAGAAACGTGAGGTCACACTGACCTTGAGGTCCGGGATGCTGAACTTGTGGTTGTTGGAGAGGTTGTTGGAGCGCGTGGTGGCTGCGTTCATCGTGTCCCATGTCTGCTGGCAGGTCTTCTCTCCCGGGGCGGAGATCAACCAGAACTCGGTCATGTTCACAGCTCTGCTGCGGCCGCGGGAAACTAACCGGAAGACAGGATTCAGACTCCTCAGTGTACGGTTCGGTCTAATGGGCTCGGCCACGCACGAGGCGGTGAGACCGGTCCTTTGCTCAGGTGTGTCGTGTCCAATCTGCAGCAGGATGTTCAGCATCAGCTGGAGCTGCTGTCACGGAGTGGCCTGACTGTTTACCAGCTGGCAGGCGACGAAACGCTGCGAGCGCGTTGAGGGCTTCAGTCCTGACGTTGAGGTCGAGCATCACCTGACAGCTGACTAACGTTACAACGAACACAAACCAGAATAAACAGGCCAACAGATCGTTGAGGTCGAGCAGCAGCGGGCAGGGATTAGCTTCCGTCAGCCACTTAGCTAGCTTTGCTAACAACAACACAGGTGGTTTCCGGTATCTCGTGGCCGTTGAACTCACCCGTGAAGTCAACACGTGTCCGTTATTAGAGGAGATATGGCGGTTTAGTTGCGTCTCTATAGCTTCGTCATTTTCATAGTTGCTGTTCGGTTCAGTTCGTGAGGTCTCCTGGCAGGCAGCATCCGAGTCAGGTGATCCGCCAGAGGAACCGGAAGCAGCAGCGCCGGGGTCGAACGTGACGCGCTCACTCAATCTCGACGTTGGTCTGACGTCACTTGACGTGGCGACGTTTTGCGTGCTTAACGCAAAAATAAGTCGTCTTATGGTTAATTTAGGTAATTAGAGCAGGCTGTTGTGCCGGTAAACAAAACAGAAGCATAAATAAGTTATTAAATGGTGACATGTGAGCACAAAAGCGTTTAGAAGGAGCCAGAGGAGGTGACATGTCTCCTCCTCTGGCTCCTTCTCCAATGGTACACCACCGGTATGTCTCCTATATGAGGCGCACGGCTCCTCCGGTAAAAATGCTGCCGTTTATGATCGGTATAAACTCGGGCCCTGATGAAACACAAGCATAAGTAATAAATGGTAAAACTATTTTTTTCTAAATGTTTCTCAATGAACCAACTCCGTGTGTGAAAATGTTGACAGCTTTGACAGCTGTCATGCAAACTTTTCGCCAATAAAATAGTGACAAAACTACGTCAACCATAATCTATGCTGGTGGTTATGAAGGTATTTTTGTGTTTTTATTATGCAAGCAAAAAAAAAAAACTGTTTTGAGAGCAAATTTCAAGTTTGTAAATGAAAAGATATAAACTGAGAATAAATGATTTGCATTGCAAACAAATGTGCTCACATTGGTCACAGAATTGAGAATTTTGCTCATGAAACTAGACTTTTTGGCTGCAAATTTAAAAACATTTGCTCTCAAATCAAAAACCTACGAGTTGAGTTTGGCTGTAGTGCCCACATGGCTCCTGGTGGATTGACTCAGACCCACACAGCATGGCTGCAGGTACTCAACTCGCCTACCACTTTAATGTGGCAAATACCGTCAATACATAGTTTGTACCAGTGGCAAAGGAGCTGCACGCCTCCAGGGATCCAGGGATCGGTTCGGACCGCTGCAGGAGTCGGTGCATGGCACCTTAGAGAAGGCGGGGCTTGCCAACAGGAGAAGTGCCATACCAACAGAGGAAGCGGAAGGCCTCTCACTCTCTGCTCACTCTCTGCTCACTCTCTGCTCACTCTCTGCTCACTCTCTGCTCACTCTCTGCTCACTCTCTGCTCACTCTCTGCTCACTCTCTGCTCACTCTCTGCTCACTCTCTGCTCAGTCTGAGGCGGCCAGCAGCGACCACAGCTGGCAGACAGCTGGCTACTGCAGCGCGAGGCAGACTTCATTAAATAATACTGAGGTTCAAGAACACTTCAGTGGGTCAGGCAGTCGGGATGCAGCACACAGGACCGAGGCAGGGCGGTGGGATGGTTCTGTAACCGCACAGCTCAGAGATCCCCATGAATATGGACATTATTTTGTAGAAGGGAGCGGACATCTACAGGCCACAGTGAGGGGGCATTTTTTACTTCTCTCATATTTTTATATGGAGTTTCAACAAATTTTCCTCAATGACAAGGTCTCCACCCAGACATGAGCCTCCGTCAACAGTCCAAAGGCATTACTCATTAGAGAGGGAGACAGACAATGTTGGGTGCCAAGTCAGCCGCATTTTAGGCCTTAGAGTTACTAATTTAGAAAAGCCGGGTCAGGTTTCCTGACTTTGGGTGTCTCCTGTAAAGAAACTGAGGAAAACGCCCCCAAAGGGACATGTTTATAGTGAAGTGGGTCTGGGGTTCATTGTTTGGGACACAATGCTTGGTCTGCCTGGAGCCAACCCTCCACATCAAACAGCCGGGCTCAGTTTGCCCGTGGCTGGCCAGCGGCCAGTCTGCCGGGATGTTATCAGGACACACACACACATGCCACAATCAGGCTGTCTGCAGCCGGCGAGCTGCTGCTGAGCGTCTGGTGCGTGATCTCTGCATGTTCAGTATGAGACAGAAAAGGGTGGTGTTTTAGCAATGAATAGCATTCAATAGATAAATAACTATTTATAGGCATGGAGCCATCACTTCTCACGCACATCATTCAGCTTTTGCACGGACATCCACAGACCACTGTCAGAAAGCTTCTCATCCTCGTGTCTCGAATATGTCTTAAGGCAGAAGAGTACATATACTTAAGTACTACTTAAGTACAATTTTTAGCTACTTGTACTTTACTTGAGTATTTCCCTTTCATGCTACTTTATACTTCCACTCCATTTCATAGGGAAATACTGGAGCCTACTCTCTTCTCCGCTCCATTGAAGATTTGACACATTGTGTATTATGACAAGCTTTTAAAGTACAACCCATCGTTACATATTAAACTGGTATTTTTTGTCTTCTGACTTCTTACATAAATCAGTGTGAAGTCAGAGTCACATTTTAGATGTCTCTTGAGTTGTTAACAGTGCCATCAAACGGGGGGGTTTCCCTCTCAACTTCTCACATGGTTTCATTTAAAACATTTTTTAAGTGATCTAATTTCACTCCAAAAATCTAAGTCGAGAAAAAGTCCAAAAATGTCAATAAATATTTTTCTTCTTTTCCTCACCCAGTAATCATCTCCTGTCCCTGGATATAAAACTGCATATAAAGTAGTTCAAACCAGCTCAACTTGCAGCTACAACAGGAACATGCTGCTTACATACTGATACTTCAGTATCAATAACTTAATTATGTCCTATAATGATATATAAGTCAAACCAGTACTTTTACTTTGATATTTTAATACATTTTGCTGCTGCTACTTCTGTAGGCCTACTTTTACTTATGTGGGATTTTCATACAGGACCTTTTCGTGTAATGGAGTATTTTTACATTGCTGTATTGGTACTTTTACCTACGTAAAGGATCAGAATACTTCTTCAAGGACTGCGTATGGGTACTGCATGAGGCATACAAGTGTCAAAACATTCAAATAGAATAGAAGCATTCAAATAGCGAGCAAATCTTACAACTTTTGCAGGGGGGGGGGCATGCTGCTGTCACTTCTCCTCTTCTTCCATTTCTTTAGAAAACCTTCATAGTCAAAACAGTGTTAAAAGTACAGTGACACCGTGTGTGTTGATGAATGACTGAAGGCCTCTCCAGCTTTCGTCTCACTGCACCTCACCTGTTTAATCTTCAAACTAACTTGGGCAACAGGTCACTGTAGTCCATCACTCACATGAACACACATGCAGCCTCCATTACAGCTGTGTGTGTAAGTATGGATGCATGAAATGCAGTATTCAATGGAGACACGCACACATGTAGCCAGAACTAAAAAGGGAAGGCCGCTACACATGAGATATCTTTCAATTCATAATAAAACAAAACACTTCGTATAATTCATGGTATCTGCCTGATCTATCTGATTTTCTCAGTAACAATGTACTTTTACAGAGTCACACTCCTTCGTGCACTGACACAGAGTTACATGGTGAACTCGCCATAATTAATTACAGGCCAATATTTCTTGGAAAACAGGAAATGAGGGTGAAGTGTGCATCGTTTATTTAGACTGTGTCTTTGTGTGAGCATCAGGGTATATCTTGCTGCATCTCGCCACCTCTTTAATACTATTGTTAAACATGACATGTCCTGGGAAAGCCCAAAGATAAAGATTGTTCCTGTTAGGTGGCATGTTGTAGAGGGGACATTTTTAGGCTGCATTAAAATTTGACAAATATCTTTAAGTCAGTGTCAGATGAAAAATACGCTGACATCCTCGTATTGGGTCTTTTGAAGACGTTGCTGCTGCATATTTGTTATATTCCTGCAGCCAGTTGCTTTCGATTCTCCTACTCAGCATTCAGATGAGTGCGAGGTTTGTTTGGAGTTCCTTTTTTACTTTGGAACATTCTTTGGCAAAAAGAGCTGAAACCACTTCTGAGTGACTTAACAACACTAGAGCCTGTTGCATAAGACCAATTAATGGTAGGTTAACCAGTCACTCATGTCCACATAATGGATACACGACTTATTACTTAAACATGGACCGACACTGCAGAGTCTCTCTGGCAGATTCACAAACAGTTCCTGATGCTTTCAAGCATTTTGTTGGAAGTGTTTTATTATTTTTATCCTTTTATTGTAGAATTATGTTCTTCATTCCTTTTTGCCTGCAGATTGTTGGTCAGATTCAGAGTCTTTCTTAGTCTGTGCGTTGATGTAATCTGTTTGCAATGTTTGCAAATAAGAATTCCTGCTGCACAATGCAGCCACTGGAGTATTCGCCCTCGCAGTGGGTGGTACACATGTCCCCCTGTCGCATACCCAACGGCTGCAATGGCTATTATGAGCCAAACAATGGAAATCAAACATTGTGCTTTACTGGAAGCCACTTTAGATGCTATGTGTGATTAGCCCTACATATACATAGTCTCATTTGGTGTTGGAGAGAACAGGCACAAAACACGGAACAGCTTTTGTGTTGCGGTCGACGGAAAAGTCGTTGCCTCTGCAGCCTTTACAATGGACCCCAAGCTGTAGTTTTATTAGTGAAACAAACGCTGCTATTGTTTTTTTTCTTCCCCAAGGAGCGCTCAAAGCTCATCTAACACTCACAAGAATTGTATAGTTATGTGAAGAAAACAACAACACATCATGAAGTGATATAATCCAAAGTATGATGTGGGTCAAGATGGCAAAGATTGAAGGGATATTGTTCTGTAATTGGTTAACACATGATTTTCTGGGTGCACTGGAATGCAGTTTACTGGATCCTAAAACATCATAGTGTGAAGGGAAAACATGAAGACTTGGATGTATCCCAGGGGTACTTGTGCTGTATGTCCCTGTCACTCTGGGAAAAATTATTTAAAACCACTGAGCTATGGCAATATTTAGCCTGCAGAGACTGCACAGACACTGCTGAAAATGGACTCTGACTGTGGAAGACAGATAGCCTACTAGCAGATCATTGCAATAAACAAATGGCAAAGGCCAACTCAACTTATATTTTTCATATATTTCTGAACATATCCATAAAATGGATTATATTATTATAAAACACACACGTGCCCCTAAAAGCCTTGAAAACCTGACAGTGTGCAATAAGACACATAGATATTAGAACAACATGGTATTTACTCAGGCAGGCGATGCTTAAATACCAGGATGATGGGAAAGTCAAAGTCAAAACAGCCCCAGAGAAAACACTTCACTTCTGTTTGTCTATCAGCAGCTGAGCTTTCCTTGGCACCCTCCTCCTCCAGTGTTGAGGAGGGAGACATGCAAATTTATCTTCTTGGAAAACACACACACACACACACACACACACACACACACACACACACACACACACACACACACACACACACACACACACACACACACACACACACACACACACACTGTGCCAGACTGTGCATTTTCAGAGGCAGGCACAACTTCTCAAAGTCACAGCAACAAAGGCAAAGAGACGAGAGAGAGTCCAGTTTGAGCTTTAACTTGAAGACAGAATACATGCATTAATTTACTCATTGCTCGTGGGACTGATGTTTTACAACTGGTGACAGTGGCTGCAGAAAATAAGGACGATTCTGCCAACTTTACTGGACAACATTTTGTCTTTATTACTGAACCATGGAAAATACAATGAAGACATTACACAGGTAATTCTTGGGAAATTCAGCACTGACATATTTCCCATACAGTGGGCTAGGTTAGATATTATATGGAAGTTATTTTTGCAATTATAGCAACAAAAGTATGTTTTGTTTTTTGTTTTTCCGGATATTTAGATTTAGATTTAGATTTAGATTTAGATTTAGATTTAGATTTAGATTTAGATTTAGATTTATTAATCCCACAGTGGAGAAATTCGGTCGTCACAGCAGCAAAGTAAACCAAAAGGTGCACACAATATGAAAAAATTTTACCAATGCGTATAAGATATAAAAAATAAGATAGATAAAAAATAATCATTTTTGAATAAATACACACACACAGACTATATACACAAAAAGACAAATAAAATAAAATAAAAATAAATAAATACAGTTTGGGATAAATAGAAAAAAGTGTCCGGTGCTATGAAATGAGAGAGATGAACTGTGCAATGATATTATAGGGTGGCATTGAAAAGTCTGACTAATAATTGTGGAAATTCCATAGAAAAAAGAATACAACACCATGAATGTTGTCCCTGTTGTAAGTTGGGGTTTAGGTTGAATATTGATGGGTTTGTTAATAAATGTTTCATTCTTATAGATAGATAGATAGATAGATAGATAGATAGATAGATAGATAGATAGATAGATAGATAGATAGATAGATAGATAGATAGATAGATAGATAGATAGATAGATAGATACGTTATTGATCCCACCATGGGAAAGATAGAGGTAGTAAAAGTATAAAATATTTAAAAAAAAATTAAATGCACAGTATATACAAATAAAATAGAATGGTATTAAATTGATACATAAAAACAAATGACAAGTATGTTTTAAAAGGGGGCTTTGTTGTATTTATATTACATGTAATGTGTTTTTACTTTCGATCTGATGCCTTGAATTACTCCAACAACAAAAAAAAGTGCGTTATTGTGGATTTTATTTTGACAATAAACCGGATGTCCAACAGCTAATTTCGGCGTGATGACGTCCTCTCTGACGTCATGACGTCCTCTCTGACGTCGCTCAGCTCACTCGACCTCCGTTGTTGTCGTCCGGCTCGGTCGTAATTAACGAACCGCGCTAGTTCGCGTCGTCATCGACAGTAAACGTGAACGAACCCACCTCGTCGATGGCAGCCGTCGTTTTCTCCTGGAGGAACCCCACCACTCTTTAAAAATTCCGCCTAAAAAGAAGAAGCGGTCCGTCCCCTCTGCGGGGTTTTCACTGGACGTAAGTAGCGTCGGCTCACCGCCGTTAGCACGATGTTAGCCCGGGTGACCGAGCGGAGGTTTGCTCGCACACCACGCTAAGCTACAGCTGTTTATGTTTACGACAGGTAAACACAACATAAGTGTTCCGAGAGTTATTGTTGACAAAAATAGCCAATATCTTTTAAAACAATGTTCACATTGTATATTGCTACGTCGCTAACGCTAGTACCGTATGCTAGCATTCCCAACGCGTGCAGAGCGGCCCGTTACAAGAACAAGGAAGAGACCTGGAGGGGACAACAACAACAACAACAACAACCTAGTGATGCTCTCAAGGGCGACCGTGTGTAAATACTGTTTGCTGGTGTAAAACCAAACCTAATAAACGAGATCATCCCTAAATACCAACCTGATTGCATCAGAAGAAAAATCCAAACATCAAAAATCGCATTTACATAAATCGTGTTATTCCATATAAAGTTGTACCATAAGCACAATGGTGCGTTCAGGCAGCTGGGGAAGTGGGAAAGTTCCGATTCGGGACCCTCCGACTTCCCCAGCTGAGAGTTTACGTGACAACAACAACAACAACAACAAAGGCAACAAGGAAATCTGCAGAAAAGTGACAAACAAGCTCGTCATCACTGCTGTAGAAACCACAGGGACGAAGTGGAGCTCAGGATAAAATAATGATCGCAAAACAAATGAAATCGTTCTCATGCCCTCATTCTTTCTGTTTGATTGTGGAAACGCTGGTGGCTCTAAATATAAGGAGCATGTGTTCTCGGGCTGTTTCTCTCTGACTGATGTCATTGTGCCCCTGCAGGTGTACAACAAGGACCCAGAGGATCTAGGGGCAGCTCTACACCGAGAGCCGTTTGACTTCAACGCCGAGCCACCTTGGGATCCTAGCTGATAGTGGACGAGTTCATCCCGGGACTCATCCATGTGAGTAGATCAGCTGTGAACTGGAGACTTCGCGGACCTTCGATTGTACGACTGTGTCTGTTTCTATGGAAAGTCTCGTTGTTTATGAATGTACTGTGACAAATAGTGTCACCAAAACCCTCGGCAGAAGGAATAGACGAGCGAGCGGCGCGCCCCGGATACATCACCAAAACTCTGCAGTTATTTTAGATCTCGTGTTTCACATCTATTTTTAGCACTTGTATTAAAATAGCCAAACTGAGTCCTGCTCTGCTTCTATCGACACTACTTTTTATTTTTGCTGAGATTTAGTTGCAGTAAAATTGTTCGGTTGTCGATATTCATTTGAAATGTAACTTTTCTGTGAGCGTGCTGCTGCAGTGCTCTGTAGGACATTAACTGCACAAGTATACCCAATTAACGTCATCACTTCTTTCACTCGGGGGAAAGAATGAGTGACACAGTTAAACATTTTCTTTGTGACGTAAAGTCTTGGTTGATTTTTAAAGAGATGAAATCAGTATACTTTTTATAATAAGTTGGTTTCCTTTAAAAGGAGACCAAACCGAGGGAACACTGCGGATTCACAGTTTTCTTTCTGGCCGTTCATTTTTTTTGTGTCAGCCTTCTCACATTGTTCGTGTCCTCGTTTAACCTCCCAAAACCACAGTCATTTCACATCTGCTCCAGTCCACACTTCTGTGTCTCGCTCACGTATTGTGCAACATCATTGAAAGTGAAGTTGTGACACAGACGCCGCCAGTATTGTACCTTGGTTAATGCCATCAAAAAGAACCTTTCCGGGTCACCAGCTCAGGCAGTAGTGGCGATTGTTGGGAGTAATTGATGGTAAAATAAACGAACCCTGTGCCCCAGACTCTGTGTTTTCACAGGGGCTTTTTCGAAGAATAGGCCTCTTCCACAAAGCTACCCTGTAACGTGGAACCTGTTCTCTGCTCTGATTGGACGCTCGCTGAAAATCGATTGCCGATTTCACCAGCGAGGTTTCGGTTCCAGCGACAGAAAAAACTAGAAAATGGCCGGACAACGTTACTGAATATGCATGATCCAAACACCATGGAGCTGTTCTGCTGCTTGAAGTCTGTGTTTTATGTTGACTTTTCTCTTTTCCTTGTCCAGTGTGTTGCATAAATCTAGGACCCCAGGGGCTCGAGAGGGAGCGAGCAAGACCACTTCGGACTAACCACATTCTTTATGCCTGTCGGATTAGAAGAAAACGGTTGAGAGGATGAAAGGAATCGCTGATGAACCGCAGTACTCGGTTGGCCTGCTGGAGGGAGGCGCAGCCCTCTGTGACGTGATTGACAGTCACATTTATGAGCAAACACTGGTACGAGCTTTCATTTGAACAACGTGTTCTTACTCTTTTGTTTCTCTGCATTGTTTAGTACATGTGGTGATGTAACATACAGACACACTTTAATGAAAGCTTACAATGTGGATTCATGTGCAAATGCTATTAGTCTTGACTTTGGTTTTAAGTGTGTGTTTTGTGACTCATCCGCATGTTTGTTTCCTTCTTCCTCAGTCGGAGAAGAATGCGTTCTTCGTAGCCGACTTGGGGGTCATAATAAGGCAGCATGTTCGCTGGCGAACACACATGGCCCAAATTCGACCCTACTATGCTGTCAGATGCAACAACAGCCCCGCTGTGATTGAAGTTCTCGCTGCCCTCGGCACTGGATTCATATGCACCAACAAGGTACTCTTTCACAACGTGTTAGAGCCCGGATGTCACTCAAGGTTTCCCCACAGAAAGTAAACGAAAATAGAAATTGCTGTGTGCACAATTTAGTTCTGCAAACTGAGCAGAAAAACATAAAGGACTTTACTGCCCTTGTTTTAAAGGGTGCTTCATTTTATCCAACACTATGCTCCTCTTTCTTTACCACTGCAAGCAGTAGTACATTTATTTTGTTTGACATTGTTAAGTTTTGGTCCACAAGCTGTAGTGCAGTTATAGAGGCTCCACCAAGTGGTCAGCACACCGTACCTGCCAGCACGCCTGTTTTTTTCCAGGTTTCTCCCGTATTTTAATGTAAGTAAATGTTAGATGTCTCCTGTTAATTTGTTTCTCCTTCTAATCTGTGCACTACACGCCATTTTAACCTAAATGTTACTGCAACCTGGCAACTCGCAACCCGCTTCACACAGCCTCTCTCTCTGCAGGCGACCAGTGGTTTGTTACCCAGAGGCTGTGCTTTGCCTGAGGTATATTTGACATGGAAATATGTAGCTGAACTCACAGCATAGCCGTTGTCTTTTAAAATATTATTACTTTGGTTTTGTCAGATGACGTCTCTGTTATAGAATCAGATTTTTGAGCAGTGCAGAGCAGCAGCCTGGAAGTGGCTGCAGGTTCACTTTCATACCCATCTCATTGTCCGACAACAGAAACAGGACAGCTTTACTTTACAGTTGACATTCAACCCCCCCCCCCAAAAAAAAAGAATGGAGTTGGACTGATCCGTTTGCATTAATGTGTCTGATCACCTGTTCTCATATATTATATCAATGCATTACTGTTGTGTGTTTGTGTTCCAGGCTGAACTGGAGCTGGTGCAGAGCCACGGTATTCCCTCTGAAGACATCATCTACAGCGGCGTTTGCAAACAGGTCTCCCAGATTAAATACGCTGCTAAGAACGGCATCGACCTCCTGGTGTGTGACAACGAAGCGGAGCTGCGTAAGATCTCTCGCTGCCACCCCAACGCCAAGTAAGTGCTCAAAGTATGAGTCCAAGTGTCAGCGATCATGTGACTTGAAAGTGAGTAATGGGCATTGTTATCAGTCATTACTCACTAATCACTGGTCGCAGCTTCTCGGTTGTTTCACAGCAACCAAATATATCAGATCAAGCTGTAAGAAGTAGTCTTGTGGTTCCGTGTGCTGGTTGTATAACAAAACTGGATGATTTTTATTCTCAACAGAACAGTAACAGAGTTTCTTTATTGGCTGCGTGTGATCTCAGGCTGCTGCTGCAGGTGTCGGCAGAAGCATCGAACGCTAACGATGAGACCAGCATGACGCTTGGCTGCTCCCTCAAGGACTGCAGGCATCTGCTGGAGAGTGCGAAGGAGCTGAGTGTGCAGGTG
Source organism: Brachyistius frenatus (assembly GCF_029030835.1). NCBI lineage: Eukaryota > Metazoa > Chordata > Actinopteri > Embiotocidae > Brachyistius > Brachyistius frenatus. The sequence goes on from NW_027210939.1 coordinate 140,720, forward strand.
GTGGGGGTCAGGTGAGGCCTGCAGAGATTCACTGCTTCATGTTGTGTACTTCAACCATAGCGAGAAGAGCTGCTCTCTCTCCAACGTCCTGCAGCAGAATAAAGCTTGAAGTCATTGTTCGGGGCTGCGTTTCCCCCACAGGTCTCACATCTCCAGCTCCTGTGAGGATGACCAGGTGTATGTTCATGCCATCTCTGATGCCCGTTGTGTCTTTGATATGGGAGTAAGTAATACTAACTACTGTTGTGTTGTTGCTCTTCAGTATCTATAATTATTGTTTAGCATTTCATTGTATCACAGACAGCTCCAGAAAGACTCTGTGCTTTCTTCATAATTTGTGCCTTTTTTTTTTTTTTTACATATTTACAAGTTGGCTTTTTTGCTGTAGGAGGAAATTGGCTTTAACATGAAAATCTTGGACATCGGAGGTGGATTCAGTGGCTCTGAGATGCAGCTGGAAGTGGTCAGTACCTTTCTATCTGCTATCCACATGATACTAGCTGAGGACATGTTGGCCAGTACATTATAACAAGTAGAAGTACTCGTATGACATTTCACCTGCCCGCTGTAGTCAGTTCTGTTTCTGCCGGTGAGAGGTCTTCTTCACTTTTAAGAGGAATGCTATTAAATTAAGCAAAAGATCCAAACGTGGCGTTGAAAGGCGTCTGTCATTGGTTTTGCAGATTAATAGTGCCATCATGTCGATGGTGGACCTGTACTTCCCTCCTTCCACTGGAGTTTCCATCATCGCTGAACCAGGCAGCTTCTTCGTGTCTTCCGCTTTCACCCTGGCTGTCAACATCATCTCCAAGGAGGTGGTGGCACGCGATCGCAAGGACCAGGAACACGGTCAGTGGCACGACATGCACTCACATTTACACACAAGAAAACGGTAAAGAATATGACTGTCTGAAAATGTACATTCTGGAAGTAACCCAACTTAAAGGCTGATTTTACACGGAGCATTTTAATGCCATCAACAGTTTTATACAGCGTGCTGCAGGTTCAGAAAGAGGCCGTACAGCTGTGGCTACATGACACATTCATTACAGTGTTTGTGTTTTTGAGTTCTCCACGAATTTTGAAAAGTCTGAACACGTAATTAAAGAGCAACGTAAAGGAAATAAACTGGGGAATCTTTAGTTCGAGATAACTTTGCCATATTTAAAGTTTTCTCAACAGTTATTCCAAAGTACTCAAATATGTGAATGACAAACTGTGAACCAAACCATAATGTAGAACTGGTCTGCCACCTCTGGACAGATGAACTGTCCGCCAACGAGGAGCCAGAGTTCCAGTACTTCATGAACGAAGGAGTTTACAGTTCATTTGCCAGCAAACTGTGTGAAACGCTGATTTCTGCTCCGTCTGTTCACAAGGTGAGGACCTAAACCTTCTTCTTATAGATCCATGGTTTTTCTATTAAATACACACACTTGTTAGTCCTAACAAACATCTGGTTAAATGTATTTTGATGCCTTGTCAGCAGAACTCCTCCCTGGAAGCTGCGGTGTTCAGCAGCAGCCTGTGGGGTCCCTCTGGAGACGACCTGGACCAGGTGGTGGGGCACTGTCTATTACCTGAGCTCAGCGTTGGAGACTGGCTCATGTTCTCACATGCTGGGTCCTACAGTCTGGGTCAGCCACTATGCAATTCCACCGACTCACCACCCCCTCCTGTCTACTACGTCATCTCCTCTGGAGACTGGTAGGGATCTCAACCAGCGCATCGTTTAAACAAAAGGGGAAAAAAGTATTTTCTGTGCAAATAAATTGCATTTTGTTGTCGTTGTTGTTGACTCGTGTTTGTTTTCCTGCTCCAGGTTTGAGATGCAGGACACTGGTGTCACCCACGAGGCGACACTCAAGAACTTCTCAGTGGTCCCTTACTTTCTCAACCCCTGCCAAACGGAGGCTGCACTCTCTGTCCCGGCTTAGCAATCATCTAACCTCACTGGTCTCTGCTGCTAGCTTCCTCTGGTCCACATTCCTCTGGGAAGAACTCAACCCACCGTGCAGATAGAGCTTAAAAATCGCTGCGGCCAAACTGAATTCATCTCTCAAACCCCCAAATGTATGTGATTACACCTGGAAAACCCAAGTAGATGTTAATTAGTATGCAACAAAATGGATGAGTCCAGAAAAGCCCGATGCATTCTCCTCTTTGCTTTGGGCATCCCACGGAACCAGTTTGCACTCCTCCAGTAGAATTATAATGATTTTAAATGATTATATTTGACAGATGTATTATCTATATCTACATTGCTGTTGCCAGTCCTGTAAAGTCAGATGTGAAGCAGTGCATTTAAACAGAAACACAGTTCTGAGATCTTGTTGAAGAAGTGTATTTATGATTTTAATTGGTTGTATAGTTTATTTTGTGTGACAAGAGTTGGACTCCCCGATCACTTTTAAAATCTGTTCTCCTTCTCAGTGTTTTGAAACGGGAGCTTGTAGCACATTACTGCACATGCGAAGGTGCATTTACTCATCTGATGCGGTGAATAAAGTATGTGCGGTGTCACCATGACAACCATTCCTGGACCATGATGAGGGCCGTCTGCCACTGGTGTGCTGTGAAAGCGAAAAGGTCCCGTGTTCACCAGTCAAACAGTGTTTGCGTGTTTTTCCCGAGCTGAGAAGCTCGATCCCGGCAGGTCACCGCCGCACCACGAGACAGCGGAGCAGGTTTATTAGACAGAACGTGCTGCAGAGGGAACATGGGAAGTGTTGATGGATGAGGACTCAGCTGACACGGAGTGGGATCTTTTCTTAAAAAGAGGCAAAGCATTTATAATGCTAGAACCTTTACCTTTTTTCTACTTCTACTGATATTTATATTGTATTTGTTTGAAGATATTTTTTCAACATTTCTGACCGTGTTGGAAGAATATTACAGTATTTCCGGACTACGCGAGTGTACTTGCATAGTGTGTACCATATCTGTGAAGTTGTCTCCCAATCTGTGTCTAAGGCATGATAAATGATCTGTTATTAACGTGTAGCTGTGCTTGTCTAAATGAACAGTAATAAACACCTCATTGACTGGACTGTGAATCAGCGTGTTGTGTTTTATTGTCACACAGACTGACAGCTGGACACGGTGAAGTCCAGCTGCTGTCGTACAGACAGACGGGACCGGTGCCCCTCGCAGATAAACCCACAACTTAATCCAATTGCCATTTTACTGTGGTCACAGACTAAAGGGGATTTAGTTTGAGTCGTCAAATCTCTCAGGGTCACGAGCATGTAGGGACCATAACACTACATGAGCTTTTCTACTTCTAATTGGCAGACAAACATCTTAATTTACCAAGTAGAGAAAATATGTGTTCGAGTCTAATAATGAATTTTAAGGTTCCCTGCAAAAAAGAAATTGTGCAAAATTGTTTTAATAAAAACAGATTCTCATTTGGTAAAAACAAAAGAAAAGATTCAACATTCTTTGGTCAAATTTCACTGAAAAGGGAACAAACATTCAGAATAATTTGTAAGAAATATGAAACGTCCACAATAATTATCCACAATCAACATTTTCAGTGAAACTACTGGGCAGGACAGGATCTCGAATGTAAACAGCTTCGTTCCTCATGAAGGAACCGCGAGGCAGCGACGACTTCACGCCAACGTAAAGTCGGTGTTCGAGCAGCTGGACTGCTGAGAATCAGACACGCGGAGCCGCATCTGAGTTCAGGGTTCAGAGTTGTTCGAGGAGAGACTGTGTTGTGGCAGCAGACCGGGGGGCCGCCAGCGTCCAGCAGGACGTCCTCCTCGCCGCCAGGTGTCGGCGGGCGTGCTTGGCCAGGTGGTCGCTGCGCATGAAGCGGCTGAGGCACACGGGGCAGGCGAACTTCTTCTCTCCCGTGTGGCTTCGCCGGTGGCGGGAAAGCTCGTCGGAGCGAGCGAATTGCCTCTCGCAGCCCTCCCACTTGCATTTGAAGGGCTTCTCACCTGTTGGGGAAGACAGTCGAGGGCTTCCTCTGTCAAACATCGAGAAAAGAATTCAAATTCATCCTTCCTTTAAGTGTTCAATCCTCCATCTCTTACCTGTATGCGTCCTCATGTGAGCCTTGAGGTGGGAGTTCTTGAAGTAGGTCTTGTTGCAGTCCTCATGGGGACAAACATGACTGCGCACACGGGACACTTCCTGCTGCAGCGGGGTGTATCTGTGCTCGTACGAGGCCCGACCCGGCGCCGGGGCGATGGCTGCTAGTTTGGTGCCACCAGGGGTCACCAGTGCCGGCTGAACGTAGAGAGCGGGAACAGGTGTTTGAGGGACCAG